>NC_058409.1:23627081-23854693 GCF_002201575.2 Neomonachus schauinslandi | reverse complement strand
GAACCCTGTTTGTTTTTCAGAGTCCATCGTCTCTCATGGTTCGTCTACCCCTCCGATTTCCCCTGCTTCATTCTTCCCCTCCTGCTACCTTCTTCTTCTTTTTTTTTTCTTAACATATATTGCATTATTTGTTTCAGAGGTACAAATCTGAGATTCAACAGTCTTGCACAATTCACAGCGCTTACCAGAGCACATACCCTCCCCAGTGTCTATCACCCAGTCACCCCACCCCTCCCACCCCACCCCCCACTCCAGCAACCCTCAGTTTGTTTCCTGCAATTAAGAATTCCTCATATCAGTGAGATCATATGATACATGTCTTTGACCAATAGACACATGAAAAAGTGCACAATATCGCTCGGCATCAGGGAAATCCAAATCAAAACCTCAATGAGATACCACCTCACACCAGTCAGAATGGCTAAAATTAACAAGTCAGGAAACGACAGATGTTGGCGGGGATGTGGAGAAAGGGGAACCCTCCTACACTGTTGGTGGGAATGCAAGCTGGTGCAGCCACTCTGGAAAACTGTATGGAGGTTCCTCAAAAAGTTGAAAATAGAGCTACCCTATGATCCAGCAATTGCACTACTGGGTATTTACCCCAAAGATACAAAAGTAGGGATCCGAAGGGGTACGTGCACCCTGATGTTTATAGCAGCAATGTCCACAATAGCCAAACTGTGGAAAGAGCCAAGATGTCCATCGACAGATGAATGGATAAAGAAGATGTGGTATATATATACAATGGAATATTATGCAGCCATCAAAAGGAATGAGATCTTGCCATTTGCAACGACGTGGATGGAACTGGAGGGTATTATGTTGACTGACTTGTTAATTTTAGCCAAGGAATCCGTTTTGATGTACAGTTGCTTGTTACTAAAGTTGTGAGTCTGGGCCCGGAGTTTGCCCAGATGGTGAATCTGATTGCAAATCCACAAGCTCTCATGACACTTACACTCTTTGGGGACAGTGTTAAATAGTGTAGACACAAGAGCCTCAGCACGTGATCAAATGTGATTCCCAAAACTGTTAAAAGATGAGCCTGCTATAACGATGCGGCTTCTGTCACTCTGTGGGGTCTGCAAGTTTAAGCATCCCATCCCGCAAATGGGAGTATTGGAAAGTACAGTCATTCTCTGCAGGTCCAGCAGCAAGCGGTGATCAAATTTTGCAGAGTGCATTGGCACGCTAATCCCAGTCATGTTTAAAAGTTTCTTCCAAGTTCTCAACAAGTGGACCCAAGGAAAGTGTTTGTATTATCACTTTATCAACTGCTGAAGCCCTTCCTTCCTTAGATGTGCTTCCAGCCTGAGGGCCACCTGCTGAACCTGGCCTCCTGGCACTGTTGGCAGGATTTCCAGGTATTCTGGTGCAGGCACCTTGAAGGCTGAAGCAGCCTATGATAGCATGTTTTCGTCCACCGATTCTTCATATCAAAATATTTAGTTTTGCGCACACTGAAAATCATGCTGTGCAGATTCTGACACTACATCACATTTGATAGATATTGCTTTCTTTTGCAATAAGAGGATTTCCTTTCTTGTAAAGTACCCCCCTCCTTCTCTCTCCCTCATGTCTCTAGGTCTCCATTATTGCCAGTTTTGCAGAATCTCACATCGGACTGTTGGAATCGCCAAAAAAGGATATGCAAAAAAATACCAACTTCCTGAACACTGATAGCTGAGGCCCAGAGGTTTTTAGGGTTTCAGTACAATACAGTGCCAAATGTTCCCAGATGAACATTGGTGGTACCACTTGATCTATCAGCTTCCATTATCAGATACTGTACTTCGTCTTGAACTCTGTCTCTCATTCTGTCCACTGAGGCTAGAATAACTGTTTGTGACTTAAGACTTACATTGTGCTGATAAACTGTTCAGTCAGGCGTTTACAGCTTATAAATCCAGTTACTGACGTCTGGTAGTTGCGGAAGCCAAGATGGCTCCGGTCATGCTCCAGGCCCAGGCTCCCACCAGGGACGCTGAGGTGGTCATCGGCTGCCCAGGTTCTGTTGTTTCACTTGGATGCAGAACTGACCGTGCAGGGAACCACTGTGAGAGGGAGTGGGATCTGTTCCGTCTGCTCCGTTTGACCAGGAACAGCAACCAGGGCGCAGTGACCTGGGGCAGGAGCAGTGTCAGGTCCTCAGGAGCTCCCAAACTAGTATAAGAACAACGTTCCTGTCTTGAGTTTCTTGTTCAATTTCCTCTGGATTACCTTCCTGTTATCTTGCAAACACACAGGGCCCCGGCCAGGGCCTGCCTCAATGGAAGGCGCTCTCTTCTGCCCTCTGAGTGTCCCTGAAGGGCTGGAGCTTCTCCGCCGTGGCCCTCTGCAGGTTGCCCAATTTGTTGTGTTTGGGAAACCCCGTTTATGCTGCAGCCTGACTCTTGGACACAGCCGTGGATACATTTGATGCGTTCGGTGTCCCAGTGCTGGCAGGGCGTAGTTATCATCCACCTTCGAGAGGGTGCACTTGGGGGTTCTGGTTATTAAGGAATGCAGGTTGTTTTGGTTGTGGGGAGACGGTATCCCTGGGGAGATGGGCTGCTTCAGGACTGTTCATGCTGCTGACAAAGTTCAATGCTCTTCTTTCCCACCAGGTTGCTAATTATGGAATGGGAGGACAGTACGAGCCACATTTTGACTTCTCTAGGGTAAGGCCCAAACCATGGGTGTTTCCACAGGGCCCCGTTCCAGCTGATTTGAGAAAGCTGGAGTTTCTCGGAGTATTTCAGCCTCTACATCATCTCCCCCCACTCCCCATGCCTTACCAGGACCAAGTCTTTGTTCCTGGAAAAGTCCAAATCAGGAAGCACGGGGCCGTGGAGCCCAGTGCAGCCTGGATGTTTCCCTGTGCCATGACTTAGCATCAGCCCTGACTAGGTCTTTGTGAAAGCTGTTCCTGCCCCCCTTCCCCTGTGTTTCCTTTGCAGCTCTGGTCCGTGGTCCAGGCTGATGTATGGAACACACGCTTAGTGTCCTCCTTGACCCTTTTGGCCCCAGTCCTGTGAGTGGGGGGTGGAACCGTCTGCAAACGTGGGTGAAAGTTGTTGTTTGTTGCAGCGACCTTTTGACAGCGGCCTCAAAACGGAGGGGAATAGGTTAGCGACGTTTCTTAACTATGTAAGTATTGGGGCCAGGTCCACTGTTCATTCTCACTTAATTTTATAGAAAAATGAGCAAGATGCTTTCAAGCGTTTAGGGACGGGGAATCGCATGGCCACATTCTTAAACTACGTGAGTATGATGCATGCAGCAAATGGGCCTTCGGGGAACCTGGGTCCAGAGTGCTATCTTATATCCACTCCTGTCAGGGCTGATACCACCAGCTGTCGCTCAGTGGCTGGGTTCCTTCTGGCCCTCAGCACTCTTCTTGGCTAGAGGAGAGAGTTGGCCTGTGTTCCCATCTGTGTGCTCACCCATACCCCTGGCTCCTTTTGATGGGCCCAGTGCTAGTCAGGATTTTTGGGGTGAGTGCTCTGGAGAGTTCCCTCCTTGGCGGCAGAGTGAGGAGGCTGCCATGACGTGCTCTTAAATGAAAGATGCCTTTGTTTCCCCAGAGCTCAATGGCCTGCCTCCCGCCTGCTGCCTGTGCTTCAGCCACAGGCCATTGGGTTTACCTCTCACACGAGGAGCAATTTGCTTTCCCCTCTGCTTAGAGAGCCCGCTCTAAAGAGGCATACAAACTGTCAAGTAACTTAGAGGCAGAAGCCTATGGCCATCTTTTCCTTTGGTGTCTCATTTAAGCTTTGTGTGTGGTTATTATGTTCTGGGGCTGGCCATGAACGTGCTGGTGAGCAGGACACGTGGAGTCTCTCATGGGGTTTACGGTCTAATATGAGGGACTTGCTTTAACCATCGGAGAGGTAATTTATTGAGTTACCATGGTGACAAATACCTTGAAAAAGTGGCTCAGGGTTGAGGTTCAGAGAAGGCCTCCCTGGGGAATAATGTGTCCATGGAGACTTGAAGGTTGAGTGGAAATTAGTTGGTGGAACATGCTTTCCGGCAGAGGGGAGAATGTGTGGAGACCTGGAAGAGGGAAGGAGCTGGGGATGTTGGAAAAAGGGAAGAAGACTGGTGTGACTCAGAGGCAGTGCTTGAGGCGAGAGTGGCTGGAGAGAGAATGGCTGCTGAGACTGACAGGGCCTTTGGGTTCTAGAAAAGAGCCTGGATTTGATCCCCAGGGCTGTGGGAAGCCATCAAAGGTTTTCATCTTATTCGTTTACCATATGTCTGTTGAGTGCTCTTTAGTCTGTCTGGCATGCATCCTGTGGAAATATTTTTAAAACTCCACATTTTATTACATTATAGACAAGAAACTTGAAGTAAGACAGCCAGATGAGAGCGAAGTGGTGCCTTGGGCATGAGCTGAGGCACACTTTGTGGGCATAAGTGTAGCCTCCCTACTGTGGAGCTTGTGTTCTATTTAGTTTGGGGCCTCCCTGGGAGAAAGCAGGGCCTGTGGAACCACACCCTGTCTGCTCACCTAGCTGGGCCTGGGGAGGGCTGCTAGAACCAGAGAAACAGAGCCCGCAGTGGGGGCCACAGATGGTGTTGGGAGCAGCAAGGAGCTTCGGGCTAGGGCAACTCACAGGGCACGGTGCCTTCGGCGTGGCCCAGGCTGGATGGTGATGCAAGAACGGGGGGTCAGTCAGGCATTTTCCATGTCCAGACTCAGATTGTTCCCATCCGAGGACAGCCAGGATTTGGGTCTCCTGCAGGGCTACCACTCTCAAGTGCCCCTGGCCTGGGACTATCCTGATGAACCGCGTAGATTAAGCAGGGTTTAGGGAGGGGTAATGCATGGGATGCGCTTTTCTTGGCCGAAGGGCCAGCTGTGGAGCAGAGCCTTCAAGCAGTGCCACTCCGGCTCAGAGAAAGGTAATCTGCATGCTTGTGTCCTTGTGGCTCAGCTGCTCTGAGAGCTTTGAGTACAAGGGCCAAGCTCTATGCCTTGTGTTCTCAGATGAGCGATGTAGAAGCTGGTGGTGCCACTGTTTTTCCTGATCTGGGGGCTGCAATTTGGCCTAAGAAGGTAAGTGGGTCACTGGTTGAAGCTCCGTTCCCATTCCCTGGCCTGCTTGACTCTTACTGTGAGAGGCCTTAGCCCCTTCCTGCCTGAACTCTGACATTGTGGCCTCAGCTTCCATCTGGGGAGATGGGCTGGGAAGGGAAGTCCCTTTGGGGGAAGGTGGATTATTAGACATCTGCCCCACCATGAAGGGTGGATACTTCTGTGCTGTTGGAATGCCAGAGCCCTGTCCCTTTGTACATGGGAAAGTGAGGGTGTTTCTGCTTAGGGAGGTGTTCAGGGTCGGGTCCTTGAGCTCCAAATCTAAGAGTGTTGTCTGCCGGGCTGTCTCTTTTTCCTAGGGCACAGCCGTATTCTGGTACAACCTCCTGCGGAGCGGGGAAGGTGACTACCGTACGAGACACGCTGCCTGTCCCGTGCTTGTGGGCTGCAAGTGGGGTGAGTGGCTTGGTGGTCTCAGCCTGGGCTCTTGTGGTCAGCCTTAGACTCTGAGTTGGGAGATACCTGCTGCCCTATTTTCACAGTGCCAAGACTGTCTTCCTTTTTGAGTTTTTCCTTTTCTCCCTGCTAACTGGTTGTCTCATCCAGCCACGTAGCTGTCCACAGAGCTGATTATGGGCTGGTTGGGAACATGCTCAGAGATGCCCACAGAGCTGAGGAAGCTCCAAGGAAGAATAGGTACACAACCATTTTAGGTCCAGGATGGCTCCCAGAGGAGTGGACTCTGGCAGGGGTTCTGAGGGAGCAGTGGGAGAGAACTGGAATCAGAATGGGGAAGGGGTGACCCAGGCAAGCAAGGCTCACTTGGAACAAGGCCTACACTAAAACTGGCATCATGGGTGTGGGGACCAGCTGCCTTTGTCACTTGCATTAGGGGAGGCCTTTGGCACAGGGGCCATGAGATGAGGCTCAAGGCTGGGACCAAACTTCAGAGGCTGAAGCTGGAGCTTTGTTCTGGAAGCAGCTGTGGTGAACCAGGAGAGACTTGGGCCAGGATGATAGGAAGTGATTGCAGACAGAGGAGTTTATACCCTCTTGGAGAGTTTTGGGGGTAATAGTGGTAGGTTCACAGAAAATTAAGCAATTAGAAACTAAATGAAGCAATTGCTGACTTCAGGGAAAAGAAAAAGTTGTACGAGAAATGTCAGCATACACTACTAGGTGGCTCAGGCATGAGCAACATTTATGGGACATGATAATGTAAGCACTGAATGTTAATTTAATTAAAATTTGTGATTTAACACTATTGGGAAGATAGGAGGTGATAAGTATGTGTTTTAGGGGTAGTATAAAAGAATTCCAAAATTGGAAGTCAAGAGATAGCAGCATAAGCATGTTATTTAGAAATATGTGGTTGAGTATCAGAAGAAACAACTAAAGGAGGCGAGTGTCCTCTAGAAGTGGGGTTTGGCAGTGGAAGGGGTGGGTAGGAGATTGCTGTTTATCATTATAAGCTTTGTAGACACTTTAATTTTTTTCACCTAGGTACATTTATATTTTAAAAGCTCTGTGGCTTCAGTAGTGCATCAGGATAAATTTGTTTTGTCATTCTAAGAGTCTTGTGTTAAGGAACAAACTCGTGGCTCGCGTGGATTGGAGGCCCAGCTTTAGGTGACAGACAGTGCTGGCCAGCTCGGCGCCTCTGCTGCCCATAGCACACATACTGGGTCGGCTGGCCCACAGGTCTTGAGGTTGACGTCCAGGCCCTCCACAGTCCTGACAGGACAGTCTTCCTCGTCCTTAGCTTCTGTATCTCAGTTCTTTCCCAGTAATACAAGCTGCTTGGGGTCCTTGATACACACCAGGGTGGTTCATGCCTTGATGTCTTTCTCATCCTGTTCCCACTTCCTGGACCCCCTTGATAAAGGAATCATCTGGTATATCCATCTTCTCCCTTGGATAACTCCTGTTCAGCACCATGTCCCAGCCTGGAGTCTCCTCTTCCCTCACATGGTTAGGTGCCCTTTGGTTCAGTTTCCATGGCAATGTACACATATGTATCTTTTATCACCTTTGAACAGTTATCTATTTATACATAGGTCTTCCTTACCAGCTCATGAGCAACTTGAGGTATGAGAGCATACCTTACTCATGTTGGAGTCCCAAGGCCCAGTGCAGGATTCATCATGAAGGAGTCATTCATTCTGGCTGCTAAACTAAACAGGATTGTAACATATTTTCTTTCTGTTCACAGTCTCAAATAAGTGGTTCCATGAACGAGGACAGGAATTCTTGAGGCCATGTGGATCGACAGAAGTTGACTGACTTCCTTTTCTGCCCCTCCCCTTCCTGGCCCTACAGCCCATGTCATCCTCAAGTTCAACATGACAGACATCTTTGTATGTTCCAGGCCCTGTCACTTGGGTCTTTGTTGGAGTGAATGTTTGTCTGGAGCAAAGGAGAGCTGACTTGGGAGGGTCCCAGGTGACCTGGGTCCTGACCTCCCTGGTCACCCTGTGCCACCTCTGGCCACAAAGGCTGGGTCAGAGTGGCTGCAGCAGAGTCAGGCTGTCTAGCACCTAGCAAGGTGCCTTTGTACCTCAGATGTTTTCGGTGTGAGCGGTTTCAGTGAACCAAAGTTCTGATACCTTGTTTACATGTTTTTATGGCATTTCTATCAATGTGGCTTTAACCAAAAAATAAAGTGTCCCTGCCGGAAGCCTTAAAGAGCCTTATTTGGAGTATTTTTTAAGATGGGGGAGCTTAGGGGCGCCTGGGTGGCTCAGATGGTTAAACGTCTGCCTTCGGCTCAGGTCATGATCTCAGGGTCCTGGGATCGAGTCCCACATCAGGCTCCCTGCTCCTTGGGAGCCTGCTTCTCCCTCTGCCTTTCTCTCTTGCTCTGTCTCTCACGAATAAATAAATAAAATCTTTAAAAAAAAAAAAAAAGATGGAGCTTATACGAAGTTCACTATTTCTCTCCTATGCATCTCTGTGCAGGAAGAATCTGGGTAGTGAATACTTGATTGGCAAAACCTTGACCTTGGGTTCTACACTGGTTTCAACACTTACATTTCCAAGCTTCGGTATCCTTTCTGGAAAGTGAGGGAAACAGTCTCTCCTTGCCTTCTAGAGAACATAGTGATCACGTATGTTCATGACTATTTTGCTGTTAAAATTTGAAATTTTTTTTTTTGGAATTTATCAAAAAATTTTGAGATACACACAGAATTATGAAACATAAATGTACAATTTAAAGAATATGAAGGTGAACACGAGCATGCATATGACCACCACCCAGGTTAGAGAAGAGATCATTTTCAAATTTGCACCTCAGGAGCCCCTTGTGACCCTCTTCTGGATCCATCTCTGGTCCTTTCACTTGGTGGTAGCTATTGTCTAGTGGTTTGTGGCAGTTATTCCTATGTGTTTTTAATTTTACTACCCATGTCTACATCCCTGAATAAGTATTTTGTTTTCCCCAGTTTTGAATGTTTTGTAAA
Source organism: Neomonachus schauinslandi (assembly GCF_002201575.2). NCBI lineage: Eukaryota > Metazoa > Chordata > Mammalia > Carnivora > Phocidae > Neomonachus > Neomonachus schauinslandi. The sequence continues at coordinate 23,846,206 of NC_058409.1, read as the reverse complement.
TGAATTGTGCATTTTTACGGGTGTTGGGCTTTTGTTTGACAGTTCTTTTTAAGATTCATTCCTGTTGTGTAGCTCTAGCTTGTTTTAATTTATAGAGTTGCTTCAGGTTTTGTTAATGTATATTGTAGGACAGTACGTAATATAGCCAATGTACTGTTGGTAGTTGAATTGGTTTCAATCTTTGTATATTATAAAAATGCTGCCATTTGCATTTTTATACATGATTCCTGGTACACATAAACACATTTCTGTAGAATATATATCTAGCAGTGGAAATGTGGAGTTTTAGTAGTCTTCAGTTTTAACATACAACGTATTCCAGAGTGGTTATCCATATTTTTGTCAGGAGTGAATGAGAGTTCTTGTTATCCCAACCTTCTCCAGTATCTGGTTATTGTCCTACTTCTGCATTTTAGCTAGCTTGTTACATGCATAGTATTATCTATTTTAACATCATTATTGATGACATTGAATACCTTTTTATTCGTCCTTAGGCTTCTTTAAGTGTCTTATCAAGTCTTCCTCTTACTGACTGACTGGAATTTTTAGCATATTATAGACATAAGCTCTTTGATGGCTATAGGTTTTGCAAGTATCTTGCTTTTTCTAGTTTGTCTTTTCAGTCTTAGTTTTGTTTTCTGATGAACAGAAGTTCTTAATTTTTATGTCAGATTTATCAAGCTTTCCCTTTTTGATTTATGCTTTTTATGTCTTGTTTAAGAAATTATTCTCCAAAATGATGAAGGTATTTCCTATATTCTTTTTCAAAAGCATTATAGTCTTGTCTTTTACATTTATGTCTTTCATATACCTGGGTTTTATTTTTGTTGTTGCAAGGGTCTACTTAAAAAAATTCTTCTTGCGTATTTTGTTATAATAGGCTTATGCTACAGTAATAATAAAACCTCTAAATCTCAGTGGCTTTTAATATATAAAATGATCTCTCTTCTAAAAAAAAAATCCCTGGGTTTGGGCACCTGCTACTTATCTAATGCCATGTAATCTTCTTCTAGTACCTTCTATCGGCAGATCCTAACAGGATGTCAGCTGGTAAGGGAGTATGGGAAACAATTTACAGAGTTGCAGCTCCAATATAACAGCAAGATTACAGGAAGATTCACTTAGAGCTGAGAAACAACGTAAAAATTATTGGCATGCTAGGTGGGTCCCCTTTACCCCCGCTGTTTGACAGTCTTCAAGCTTCTCAAAGGTGTATAATAGTATTTTTAATCAGTTTTGGAAAACTATTAAGCCATTTTCTCTTTTAATATTTTCTATGTTCCTTCTGGAACTCTGATTAAATGTAAATTAGATTATATCATACTAGTCTTAGCTCTTAACCTTTCGTATTTTTTTATAACTATGCTATATTTGGGGGTAATTTTTACAATTGTTTTCTAGTTTATTCTCTTTTCTATTAAATTCATCTACATGTTTTTCTTTAGCCAACTTAAGTGGTAATTCCATTATTTCCAGGCTTACACCATCTCTGTTCAAAATTCAGCTATTTTGTCCTTTTGTTGCTCCTTTGAAAGTAATTTCCCCTCCATCCCCTCCCTGCTGTCTGCTTTGTAAGATTTTTGTTATGGTTTTCAGTGGTTTTACTATGATGCGCCTAGTGTGGGTTTCTTTTTGTTATTTTCTGGCTTGGGGTGTACAGAGTTTTTTGAATTGTGGGTTGTCTTTAATCAGTTTTAGAAATTTTTCAGACATTTTTCAAATACTGTTGCTCATTTTTTTGTGTCTCCTCCGAGACTCCAATAATCTGGATGTTAGAACTTTTCACTGTTTGAAGTTTGCTACTCTTCTCTGTGTTTCCCATCCTTTTTTCCCCACTTGTGTTTCAGACTAAATATTTTCTATTCATCTGTCTTCCAGTTAATTTATCACTTCTGCTAAACCCATCTATTGAGTTCTTAATTTCAGTTCTTATATTTTTCAGTTCTAGAATATCTGTCCATCCAGTTATTTTTAATAGATTCTAATTCTCCAGGGAACTAATCTTTTGTGTTTTATCCATGTTTTTCTTCAACTAACAAATCAGTTATTTGAAAGTTCTTGTCTGGGCGCCTGTGTGGCTCAGTTAAGTGTCTGCCTTCGACCCAGATCATGATTCCTGGGGTCCTGGGATTGAGTCCCGAACCAGGCTCCCTGCTCAGCGGGGAGTCTGCTTCTCCCTCTGCCTTTCCCCCCTGCTCGTGATCTCTCTCTCTCATTCTCTCTCAAATAAATAAAATCTTTTTTTTTTTTTTAAAGATTTTATTTATTTATTTGAGAGAGAGAATGAGAGACAGCACAAGAGGGAAGAGAGTCAGAGGGAGAAGCAGGCCCCCCACTGAGCAGGGAGCCCAATGCAGGACTCGATCCCGGGACCCTGGGATCATGACCTGAGCCGAAGGCAGTCGCTTAACCAACTGAGCCACCCAGGCGCCCTCAAATAAATAAAATCTTTAAGAAAATAATAAGTTCTTGTCTGGTAACTCCATGATAAAAATTTTCTGTGGTTTTTTTTTTCCCTCTTGGTTGCTGATCATTTAGTCCATTCTGTTGGTATGGCTGATAACTTTTGACTGGATGCTCAACATTGCGTATGACAAATTATAGAGGCTCTGGATGGTGACAGTGTCCTACACAATGGGTTCATCCTTTTCCTTTACTAAGCAGCGTGGGGACTGATCCACTTAATCTAATCAGAGTCTGAGCTAAACTTAAGGCTGGGTTTCAGTTTTCTTGACTCTACCTCTAGTTTATCTTCATTTCCCCCCCTTCCTTAGAGAACTAGTCCTCTAGGGGTTTTCCAGTTGAGAGCCCAGAGTGCTCACTGCATCTGTCCTTCTGGCAGTTGTGCAGCTCTAATCTTTGTATCCTTTGTATCTAGATACTGCCCAACACCCTCATTTTTCTTTGTAGGCTTTTCTGCTTAACTTTACATTCTGCATAGCTTCAGAATTCAGAAAATGTCTTAATGGGTAAACAGGCTGAGTGGTTGACTAAGTTCTCCACCCTTCCCTTTTATTCAATATTCAATAAATTAGTCTAATTTTTGCCTTTTAATACCCCTTGAGACTGCCAAGAAGTCTGATGGTTTCTCTGCCTCTTAGCAACTGCCCATTGCTTGGGTCCTTTATCTACATTCCCAGTTTTTATGCCATGCCTATAATCAGTACATGATCGAAGGATAAAAGAGGCTAGGCACTTTTGGCTCACTAACTTGAAAATCATTCTTCCCCAGGGGCGTCTGGGTGGCTCAGTTGGTTGGGCCGCTGCCTTCGGCTCAGGTCATGATCCCAGGATCCTGGGATCGAGCCCCGCATCGGGCTCCCTGCTCAGCAGGGAGTCTGCTTCTCCCTCTCCCTCTCCCTCTCCCTCTGCCTGCCGCTCTCCTTGCTTGTGCTCTCTCTGTGTCAAATACATAAATAAAATCTTAAAAAAAAAAAAAAAAGAAAATCATTCTTCCCCGGGATCTTGATGGTCAAGTCCTTTTTGTTTCATCAGTCCGTTGATGCCTTAAAACAGATTTTTAAGAGATTTTATGCAGCTTTAATGGTACTGTTTGACATGAAAGCTGGTCTACCAGAAGCTACTCCATCTTAGCTGGGAGTGGACGTCTCGTTCTTTTGAGTTTAAAAGTCATTTCATGGGGCGCCTGGGTGGCTCAGTCATTAAGCGTCTGCCTTCGGTTCAGGTCATGATCCCAGGGTCCTGGGATTGAGCCCAGCATCCGGCTCCCTGCTCCGCAGGAAGCCTGCTTCTCCCTCTCCCGCTCCCCCTGCTTGTATTCCCTCTCTCGCTGTGTCTCTCTCTGTCAAATACATAAATAAAATCTTAAAAAAAAAAAAAAATGAAAGTCATTTCATGTGAAATAAAACACAGATACAGAAAAACTTATCTTTGATATCTTCCTTTGTTATATGGCCTAACAAGATGTTCCACATTAATTTTGAACATTTCCTGTGTTAAGCATGGAATCAACCATTAAGGAATCTGTTATGTCTTGGTACTTACCTACCAATCTCATTGTGGTCCTGGAAACAAAGGACAACATTAGAGACAGGAAACTATTTTCAATAATCTTTATTAACTTAGCATTAACATGTTCAATATGACACTTAAAGAGGTGAGCATTTCAGTATGCATTTGGGAATTTGCTAGGCAAACTCACAACCTTTAGAATAACAAGCTGGAGGTCAGAAAGGTTAGGTAACGTACCTGAGGTCACATGAGCTTTCAATGCTAGCTAGTGAAAAGCTTGAATCAAACCCTGATCTTACCCAAAGCCTTTGCTCAAAATAATTTGTATTTTTGGGGTTGCTGGTTGGCACAGTTGGCTGAGTGTCCAACTCTTGGTTTCAGCTCAGGTTGTGATCTCAGGGTCGTGAGATTGGGCTTTGCATTCAGCGCGGAGTCTGCTTAGGACTCTCTATGCCCCTTCCTATGCACACACTCTCTCTCAAATAAATCTTTAAAAAAATTTTTGTATTTTCATCTATGCAACAGTTATGAAAGATCTGTATGGAAGCAAAGATACTGCTTTTACATTTAAATAATTTGGAGTAATGTAAAAGATTCTTAAATAGATGTGTGAAACAGAAGTCTGATAACAGAGAACCAAGCGCTTGAGTAACGGGAGAGTGTCTAAGTTGGCAACATTAGATCTGGGGCTTGAAGCATGTGTAAAATTTTGCTTGCTGTGCTATCCCAGTTAAAAATATGTGCACATGGCTTTGAAATTAAGGAACAACAGCTAACCATGAATAATTTTTCCCCACCCTATTGCTCTCCTCCCCCATCCTTCCTAGAGGAACCTCTTTCCATTGTCTGTTTTCATTTTTCTGACTGTAGATCATATGCTTACAAAGTGCTATCTCCTGATTTTAACATTTTGGAAATTTGAGAGATGATCATCTAGCTATATTCATTATCCTTCATTATATCTCACCCTTTGCTACTTTTTGATAGTTCTATTATTTATAGTCCTCTCTTGGTTGCCTAGTAACATAAACCTCCTTTTTGTTCTGTAGGCCTAAGGCTGTATGTACGACAGCCTAGTATGTGAGAAGAAGATCCAGACTACTGTTTGACCAAACAACTGGTCACAATTGTCTAGGCAAGTTGACATATAAAATTCACCATTACATGCACTTTTACTTCACAACTTGTCAGTTATACTTTAGACATTGTTTTAGTTTCCAGGATAAGTAGATTAGTACTAAAAGTTGAAAAACCAATTACTACGTTTCCTTATACTAAAAGTTGAGAAACCAATTACTACGTTTCCTTATTTAATTGAACTTATTATAATGTTGATGTAGCTATCATAAAAAGAAATCTGTGCCATATGTGTATAATAAAATTCAAAACAAATTTTAAACTTGTGTGTTTGCTAGGGCTGTCATAATAAAATACCACAAAGTGGCTTAAACAACAGACATTTTTTCACAGTTCTGGAAGCTAGAAGTCCAAGATCAGGGTGTGGGGAAGTTTGGTTATTTTTGAGGTCTCTTTCTGGCTTGCAGATGGCCAAATGCTTACTATGTCCTTACTCTGGACACCCCTTGGTCTGTGTGTTGTGTATTGCCTCAACTCCTCTTAAAAGGATACCAGTCATATTAATTAGAGCCCCCCAATAATGACCTCATTTTACCTTAATTAGCTCTTTAAGGCCCTAGGTCCAAATACAGTCACACTGCATTCCAAGGTACTGAGGGTTAGAGCTTCAACATATGAATTGTAGGGGAAACATGCAATGCTATTTGGAAACCGTGTCAGGTCTGAAACACTACTGGGAATAAAAGTAACATACTTTTCCTTATTCTTTGTATACCACAGGTAGCCCATCTTGAACAAATGTGTCAGATGATTAAGTATGTTTGCATTAAGAATGTCTTAACAATAGATGAAAGTTTTACTGATTTTATTGAAGAGATAAAAGGATATGGGCTAATAAAATTTTTAAATTGGAAAAAGTATTGACAAAAAATCTTGGAGGCCAGGATCATGATAATGGAACAAATATAGCAGGATATACAAACCATTATTTTCCCCCAAAATGCTTATGCTAAATTTGTGCCTTGTTCAGCTCATAATCTAATGTGCAAAAACCCTGCTTTCAAGGAATTCAAATATAGCCCTTTTTTAGTACCGGACAAAGGATATTTATGTATTTTGTGAATTCAATGAGCAGGTAGGATATTAAGCCTGTTCTAAAAACTACACTAAAACACACATGAATCCTAAGGGGAGGGGCGCCTGGGTGGCTCAGATGGTTAAGCGTCTGCCTTCGGCTCAGGTCATGATCCCAGGGTCCTTCGGACTGAGCCCCGCATCGGGCTCCCTGCTCAGCAGAGAGTTTGCTTCTCCCCCTCCCTCTGCTTCTCCCCCTGCTCATGCTCTCTCTGTATCTCTGTGTCTCAAATGAATAAAAACAATCTATAAAAAAACCCCAATACATATGAATCCTAAGGGGAATCAAAGCACTTCACACAAATTAAAAATACTAAAATAACATCAAATGACAAAATACAATGTGCTGAAATAGCAAGCATCTTGGTGCAAAGAGATTACAAATTTTTATGCATCTTATCTGTACGGGATGGTATTTTGAACTAAGTAGAAATGTTAAAGGTTGTTACAATAAAAAACCCCCATGACTATATACAAAGCACGCTGCCTGCTTAATAGAAGGCCTGTCCCTTTCAAGAAATGAGAGCAAGTAACTCAAAGTATGTTTGATTAATGTAAAACATTAGCAAGAGATATGAATATACGTCTTGAACTTGAAAAGAGACTGGAAATGTACAAATCACCAATGAGTGTATCAACTATTATAGGAAATATGTTTATCAAATAGAAGTTAAAGATTATAGATGTTCTAGAAATGGAGATATCTTCAAATACTTTAAATTGGAGAACTTATTTTCTATGGAGAAAGGTTATTTTCTATGAATGCATCTGATTTACGAAAAGCAGTCAAAGAGTAGTCTAATGATTTATATCCTGTGGAAATTTCATCTGAAGAAGTTATAGGCAGCAAACAATTTTGTAATTAAAAAATCAGCATTGTGTTTGGATCCTGTAAAACAGATTCACAAATTTTTCTTAGTGGAATCCTATCCAAATGTGTAAGTGGTCTCAGGAAATTTTTTAAAACACCAACAGTCACAGTGGTGGCATCCTACAAAGTAAGTCTCAGTAAACTAATGTTAATAAAAAATTATTTAGGATTAAAAAATAAAAATTATTTAAGACTGTACTTCGTCAAGAGAAGTAAATCTTGAAAAACTTATTTATGAGCTTCCATTAAATCCAGGAAAATTAATAATATTTTTTATTTTTGGTATAAATATTTGAATTTTAAAATGTGAATTTCAATATATCAACTTCTCAGTTTTTCAGTATTTAAAAACTATTTTGGGAACATTAGCCATTAAAACGCACAAACACACACAAAAACATGTATGTAAGAGGTACATGTTTCTTTTGCCTCAGGCTCCAATAAGGCTTGGCATAGCACTGCTCCTGTTTCCAAACTTCGTGTCTGAACTCTAGCGTTATGGTTGCCAGATTTAGCAAATAAAAATACAGGTCACCCAGTCAAACTTCAATTTCAGACAACGAATAATTTCGCATGAGCTATAACAAAAAATTAGTCGTTGCCTTTCGGAACTTCAAATTTAAGTGGGTATCCTGCACATTATCTGGAAATCTTCAACATAATTATGTTACATGGTTGAGAAAGCTGTCTCCTTCTTGGTCCGATTTTACTGTCCCACCAACACCTCTGGTTTTGCAGGGGTGACTAGGGCTCACACGAGAGCAGTGTCCCGCTGACCGGCCTGTGGGCACCTCGGATCCCTACCTGGTCTGGGACACACCGCGTCCGCACCCATCACCCTTCCTGCTGCCTCTGCCCCAGCCACACTCGCTTCCTCAGGGCCATTGTGCTTGCTGGTCCCTCTTCCCTGGAACGTTCTTCTTCCAGGTAGTCACAGAGTTACCGCCCTCATTCCCTTTGGGCTGATCAAATACCACCTCACCAGGGGCGCCTGGGTGGCTCAGTTGGTTAAGCGACTGCCTTCGGCTCAGGTCATGATCCTGGAGTCTCGGGATCGAGTCCCGCATCGGGCTCCCTGCTCAGCAGGGAGTCTGCTTCTCCCTCTGACCCTCCCCCCTCTCATGTGCTCTCTCTTTCTCATTCTCTCTCTCAAATAAATAAATTAATAAAATCTTTAAAAAAAAAAAACAAATACCACCTCACCAGAAAGGCCGTATCAGACTGATGACTGCTAGAAAGGCAATGGGCCCTCATTCCCCTCCCCTGCTTTGTTTTTTTTTAAAGCACTTACCGCCGCCCGTTAAATAATATATTTACTTGCGCATTAGCTTATGGTCGGTATCCCTCAACTGGAATAGAAGCTCCTTGAGGGAAGCAGCCCTGTTTTTCCTCTTCTCTAGCCCCTGAGGCTGAAAAGGCGTTTGCCACGCTACAACCTGCTTCTCGCTCGCTGGACAATTACGGAAACGGGCTTTCGGTGGGGAGCTCAGTACCCGGATGAGGACTGGGGGGCGGGGCTTGTTGTGGGAGCCTCCGGAAGGGGCGGTGCTAGAGGCTTCTGGAAAGGCTTCGGCCCTGTGGCTGTGTTCTCATTGGTGAGAGAGAGAGAGAGAGAGAGATGTCCTGGGGCAGTAGCTGAGGGTGACGCTGTATCTGCAGCTGCTCTGGTTTGGGGCTTGTGACCGCTTCTCCCTTCAGCTTGTCAGACGGAGCAGCCGGTGACGACCCGCTTGGCAAGGCTAGGAGGGCTCGTGTAGGCTCTGTTCCTGCCAGGGGCTTGCTGGACAGGTGGAGTAGAGAGTGTGCCCTGAGGAGGGGTGTACATGTTCCCAGTGGTGTCTTGGAAATCATTTGCAGGGCTGAGGCTACTTTGTGGAGGTTTATTTAGCTTTTGTGCAGACTCATTATTCTTTTGAAGTCGGGGAAAATAAAATTTTTTATGTATATATGTTTTTAAGTAGGCTTCATGCCCAGCGTGTAGCCGAACGTGGGGCTTGAACTCATGACCCTAAGATCAAGACTTGAGCTGAGGTCAAGGGTTGGATGTTCAACTGGTTGAGCCACCCAGGCACCCAGAAAATAACTGTTTTGTAAAGCGTTTGAGGGTTAAGAGAAGTAGGTGGTTGGAAAAGGCCACAGGCATTAGACAAAGCCAAAATTTTGTGTTTTGAGGGAATCTCTCAGCAGCTCCCCCACCCCACCCCCAGGTCTACCTTCTCTGATATTACTGTCTTCTCTGAAAAGTCTTTCTTTCCCTACCTCCTGAACTTTCTGAACCTCACTAAAGTAATAACCAAACCCTCCCTTGTACATTATGGGCTCTTGGCTGTCATCTTGTCTATCTTGATTTCACTGGCAGGCTATAAAACTATATGCCGTATTTACTGTCCTCTCATTTCCCTGTCTTCATTTTTTGACACAGTAAGTCTATCCCAGCTAAATCCCTGAAATTTTCTGGTCTGGTGGTCAGGGTCCTCCTAGTGGCCAAATTCGGTAGGTATTTTTGACTTTTTTTCCCCTGTTAACTGAAGCAGTGATTCTTGGTTTTCCCTTTTTTCCCAGACTCCCTTGCTGGCTCTTCTTCATCAGCCCACCTTTCTCCGGTGTGTGTGTTCCCCAGTCTAATTCCCTTAGTATGTGTTCCATACTCTAATTCCAGTTTCCTTTTCACAATGCTATCCTGTAGGAATAAGGATCTTATCCACTTCTGTTACTTTAACAACTGTCTATATGCTTATGATTTGTTAAACTGTTTTTTGCATTCAAATCTTTCTCTTAAATTCTCTTCTAGATGTTTATATCCAAGTTCCTAGTGGATGTATCTACCTGTTCTTCGCGCGTGCATCTAAAGAATGGATGAAAATTATTAAATGAATGATCATACATAGGACCCGAGGTAGGAAAATATGAACTTACAGTGCCTTTTAACCCTTGGGGTGACAGACCTTCTTGAGAATCTTATGAAAATCAAGGACTTTCTCCCTAAAATGGTGTACACTAATTTTTGCCTCTAGTTTTGGAGCTTCCCAGACCTGGTGTAGTTCAAGAACACAGATCTGGATTAGGGCTTTCTAAAATAATGACAAAATGCGGAAGAGTGTTTTCATAGATATACACTGGATTTAGAAGCTTACAATGAGAATACATTGTATTCTAGCCTCCATGCCATTAACCCAAATTAATACATCAGACATATTTATGAAAGCTTGATATTTAGAAGCAGCATGGGCAATGAAAAGTCTGGAGCCCAAGCATGATAGTTTCTGATTAACTGTGGATGGTGTGTTTCATAGTCCAAATGGGATCTACCTTACATTGGTCAGAGGCCAGAGTGCTGCAGATCTTTCAGAAAGTGTTTGCTAGTGAGAGTGTAGCCTGTTCCTCTCACTAGGTTCTGAGGCCTGCTGCTGTCTGAGGAGGCAAGAATGATTAGAGGTACAAGAGATTTGAGGGGTTTTCTTTTAACAGAACCTTCCTTCTTTGATGACATGTAGGGCTGGTGATTTCTCAGCTCTAGAGTTATTCTTTTATTTATTTATTTTTTAAGATGTGAAAGGGCATTTTTTTTAAAGAAATAAATAAAAATATTTATTCATTTGAGGCATACAGAGAGAGAGAGAGAGCATGAGCAGGGGGAGAGGCAGGCTCCCCACTGAGCCAGGAGCCCGATGTGGGGCTTGATCCCAGGACCCCAGGATCACGACCTGAGCTGAAGGCAGACGCTTAACCATCTGAGCTACCCAGGCACCCGTAGAGTTACTCTTTTAATGGTGAGTGCTACTTTGAGATTCACCTCACTCTTTCCTGAGTTGAATCTCTTTCATCTCTTCTTATGCCAATAGGCTACTTAATATTTCTTTTTTATAAAGGAGACTTTAGCTATTCTTTTTTTTAAACTCATCTCTTGGCTTCCATGACCCTTCTGTCTTCTGTTTTTTTATCTTTTGGTGTTTTTGTTTTTTCCCCTTTCTCTCTGAGTACAACTTCTGGACTCTCCCCTGGTCCTCCTTTCTCACTCCTCAGTTATGGTCAGTTTCTTTGTGGCCATTTTGCTTTCTCTGAAGGCTCATGATTGCAAATACTACCTATGTATTAGTAACTCTTGGATCTTTAATTCTTATTTTTATCGTTTTCCAGCTAGCAGCTCCAGCTCTACTTAAATGGCCCTCAGGTTCTTCCATTGTAATATATCCCAAACGAGGCTTATTTTATTTCCCTTAAATGGTTCTTATTTCTGTTTTACCTATCTTTGTGAATGGCAAAAATAACTGTTTTTCCTAGTCACAAATTTTTATGTTGTTCCAGATTCCATCTTCTCTCGCCACTGCTCTTAATAACTATTCATGTGAAATAACTTTCTTTCATTTTTTAAAATGTACCAAGAAATTGATTTGTTTCTAATATTTATAGTTTAGGAGTTTAGGTATATACTTCCCATTTTACCCATGAGGAAATAGGCTTTCTTTGTAAATTATTAATTATTATCGCTTTCCGGCCTTTTGGCTAAGATCGAGTGTTGTAAATTATTAATTATATAGAGAACATCTATGTACATGCTCCCTCTAAACAATTTAGGCAAAACAGAAACAGAGCAAGATGTTAAAATGCCTTCTTTCTCCATTTTCCTCCTCTATCTCTAGAGCAGTGGTTTTCAACTGGGCATGATTTGCCCCCACCCCGGCCCCCCCAGGAATATTTAGCAAGGTTTGAAGATGATTTTGACTGACTGAAGACAAATTGGTTATGACTGAGAGGATACTACTGGCATCTAGAGGGCAGAGGCTAGGGATACTGCTAAATGTCTACAGTATACAGAACAGCTCCTAAAACTAAATAATTTAAATTTAGTGGTGTTGTGAAATAATTCACTTTCATAATTTAGCAATTGTAATTTTACTTTTTAAGAAGTTTATGTGCATGAGTATCATGTATTCTTTTTTATCTAGTTTATTTTACTCAAGTGTTATGTGGGGGTTTTTTGCACTTCAATTTTTAATTTTTAAATGTGCCACTTTTAGCATAATCCATTACAAACTACTTTCTGAACTTAGTGTTATGTTCTTAAGATAGACCCATGTTGTTTTTGTGTTTCTGTAGTTCATTCCTGTTACGTACTTCGTGGTATTCCATTTGGATGACTGTATTATACCTTATTTATCCATTTTCCTATTGATGGATGTATGAGTTTCTTCCACTTTGGGGATATAATGAACTCTGATATGAATATTCTTGTACTTGTTTCCTGTACACACATTTCTGTTCATTTCATACATAAGAATGGAATGTTTGGGTCATTGGAATTTACTAGATTATGGCACTCTCTCAAAACAGTAGTATCCTCTCTGTGACCAACTATGTGTGAGAGTTTCCATTGCACTGTTTCCCTACCAGGTTTTTGTGTTTGTCACACTCTTAAATTTCAGACTTTCTGCTGGTATGTGATTGTTTCTTGTAGTTTTGTTTTGCATTTCTCTGATTATGAATGATATTGAACACATTTCATATATTTATTGGCCATTTGGATATTCTTTTATGAGTTCTTTTTGAGTCTCTAGCACATTTTCCTGTAGTTTTTCTTAATCATTTGTAGGAATACATATTCTTGATGCAAGCTTTATACTGTTTTATATATTGCAAAGATATGCTCTTGCTTTAATGGCTTGCCTTTTCTCTCTTAGTGATAATTTTTGTTTTGTTTTGAAGAGAAATACCAGACTTTCTTCCTAAGGTCATTTAGCAAAAGAAAATAATGCTATGACAATGCCCTGTTTAAGTTGGCTTAGTTCCTCATTTCCAACATTTACAATCACTTCAATATAATCTAAAAAGAAAAAAAAATTCTATAAATCATAGTCTTTGTAAATTTAATTAAATTTTCTCTCTTTTTTTCACATCTCCAGTTTTGGAAATAGCCACCAGTAAATCATCATCAAATGTCTATACTTGGACATATCACTTAAATATTTAGAGCATCGGTTTCTCCCAAACAGTAGGGAAATACTTGTTTTATCTACCTGTAGAGTTCACTGAATGCTGTATCAAAACTAGTTGATACTAACTTAGAACATGATTATTCACTTTGTAAGCTCTTGCTATCCTAGTTACACAATAAGGTACCATTTACTGGGTGACCTAGGGCAAGTTAATTTAATGACACTCTGCACTAATTTCCATTGCTATAGAAATTGGACAGTAGTCAATTCCATAATTTTGTTATTATAACAAATAGCCTGTTGCTTAGATAGAACAATTGAAAGACTTTGTAAACAAAAGGACTAAGCAAATGATTGAGTTTTCCTAATTGGTCAGGTCAAGGGAGAGAGGTGTAAGGACTGTAGAGTTCTGGATGAAATTATGGTATCACCTCAGAGAGATGGCCCCTTACTCTCTGGTCACGTGTTATTACTGAAGTATTTTTTGGGGGATGGGGGAGTGAAGAGGGTGTCATGAGCCTGCCCTCAGGTTACTAATAGGGAAATGAGTGTCCTGCCCATTTATTTCAGTGGGCTAAGCATAGTTGTCCTTAAGGGAAGACTTTCCTGATACTTCAGGTAATAGAAGTCCTTCAGCTTTGCTCTTTTTCGAAATTGTTTGGCTGTTCTAGATCCCTTGCATTTCCACCTGAATTTTAGAATCATCTTGTCAATTTTTGCAAAAATGCTGGGTGAGATTTTGATAGGGATTGCATTGAATCTCTAAATCAATTTGGGGGCATATTGCCAGCTTAATATTAAGTCCTGTAGCCCACAAATACAAAATGTTTTCCATTTATTAGAGTTTTAAAATTTTTTCTCATGTTTGTTTTGTCATTTTCAATGTATAAGTCTTATGCTTTTGTTAAATATGTTTCTGTGAATTGCGTTCTTTTTATTTTATTTTTATTTTTTAAAAATTTATTATGTCAGAAAGAGAGAGAGAGAGTACAAACGGGGAGCAGCAGGCAGAGGGAGAAGCAGGCTCCCCGCAGAGCAGAGAGCCCGATGCAGGACTCGATCCCAGGACCCTGAGATCACGACCTGAGCCGAAGGCAGCCGCTTAACTGACTAAGCCACCCAGGTGTCCCTTGCGTTCGTTTTAAAAAAAACATATTTATTTGTTTTTTAAATTCCGGTGTAATTAATGTACAGTATTATATTCATTTCAGGTGTATAATATAGTGGTTCAGCAATTCTATACAGTATTCTGTGCTCATCACAATAAATGTACTCTTCACCCCCTTCACCTGTTGCACCCATTTCCCCACCCTCTTCCTCTCTAGTAACCACCAGTTTGTTCTCTATAGTTAAGAGTCTGGTTTTTGGTTTGTCTCTTTTTTTCTTTATTTGTTTTGTTTCTGAATTTCACATATAAGTGAGATCATATGATACTTGTTTTTCTCTTATTTCACTTAGCATTATACCTTCTAGATCCATCCATGTTTTTGCAAATATTTTTATGCTTTAGTAATATTCCCCCATTGTATATACATATACTTATACATATACACACACACCATATCTTCTTTATCCATTTCTCTGTCAACGGACACTAGGGTTGCCTCCATATTTTGGCTATGGTAAATAATGCTTCAGTAAACATAGGGGTTCATATATCTTTTCAAATTCGTGTCTTTGTATTTTTTGGTTAATACCAAATAGAGTATTTTTTTTAACCTCTAATTTTTTAAGGAACTTCCGTATGAGTTTTTACAGTAGCTGCACAAGGTTGCATGCCCACCACAAGGTTGCATGCCCACCAAGAAGGTTTCTTGTCCTCTTCAATGTCATCAATACTTATTATTTCTTGTGTTTTTGAGGTCAGCCATTCTGACAGGTGGTGGTTTTTATTTGCATTTCTGTGGTGATGAGTGATATTGAGCATCTGTTCATGTGTTGTTGGCCACATGTATGTCTTCTTTGGAGAAATATCTGTTCATATCCCTTGCCCATTTGGGTTTTTTTAAAGATTTTTTAAGATTTTATTTATTTGATAGAGCACAAGCAGGGGGAGAAGCAGGCTCCCCACCGAGCAGGGAGCACCCCCCTTCCAGGCCCCAGTGCGGGGCTCAATCCCAGGACCCTAGGATTAGGACCTGAGCCAAAGGTAGACGCTTAACTGAATGAGCCTCCCAGGCACCCCTGGATTATTTGGGTTTTTTTGTGTTGTGTAAGTTCTTTATATATTTCAGATACTAACAGTTTATTGGATGCGTCATTTGCAAATATCTTCTCTCATTCATTAGTTTTTGTTTTTGTTTTTGATTGTTTCCCTCTCTGTGCAGAAGCTTTTTATTTTAATGTAGTCCCAATAGTTTATTTTTGCTTTGTTTCCCTTTCCTCAGGAGACATATACTGAAAAATGTTGCTGTGGCTGATGTCAGAGAAATTACTGCTTGTGTTCTTTTTTAAAAAGATTTTATTTATTTATTCGACAGAGACACAGCGAGAGAGGGAACACAAGCAGGGGGAGTGGGAGAGGGAGAAGCAGGCTTCCCACCGAGCAGGGAGCCCGATGCGGGGCTCGATCCCAGGACCCTGGGAACATGACCTGAGCCGAAGGCAGACACCCAACGACTGAGCCACCCAGGTGCCCCTACTGCTTGTGTTCTCTTCTAGGATTTTTATGGTTTCAGGTCTCACATTTAAGTCTGTATTGTATTCTTTTTGATGCTGTTTTAAGGGGCTTGTTTTCTTAGTCTCATTTTTGTAATTGTTAGTATATATAAATACAATGGATTTTGTGTATTGATCTCATATTTTGTGACCTTGCTAAACTTTTTGATAAGTTCTAATAGTTTTCTTATGAATTTCTTGGATTTTCTATTTGTAGTCTGCAAATCACAGTTTTATTTTTCCTTTCTAAGTTTTAAAAATAATGTTACTGCCTTGGCTACAATTTCCAGTATAGTGTTGAACAGAAGTGGCAAGAGTAGACATCCTTATATTGTTCCTGATCTTAGCAGGGAAGCATTCTGTCCTTCACCATTAAATATGATGCTAAATTGTGAGATATTCATACATACTATTTTTTTTTTTTAAGATTTTATTTATTTATTTGACAGAGAGAGACACAGAGAGGGAACACAAGCAGGGGGAGAGGGAGAAGCAGGCTCCCCACTGAGCAGGGAGCCCAACGTGGGGCCCAATCCCAGGACTCTGGGATCATGACCTGAGCCGAAGGCAGATGCCCAACGACTGAGGCACCCAGGCGCCCCTTCATACATATTGTTAAAGAGAAAATCATAGGCCCATGATAGAGTTATTTAGGTTAAGGACCCGTGTCAACAAAACAAGATTTAATATCTAACTTAACTAGTTTCAGGCTTCCAAGAGTGTAATCTTTAATCACTCAACATGGAATATTCTGGGCACTACTAGGAAATTTACTATAGACCTTGTTCCATTTCCCTTAGAAGGGCAACTTTGCGTAAACAGTGCATTCCTTTCTCATAAATTCCTTTTTATGTGCCTGATCTTTGCCTTTAGAAACCTTCCTTTTGTTTAACTTGGGTGGAATTCCCCTCTACTTGCTAGATGGAATGCTTCCTAATTCATGAATCATTTTAAAAAGCCAATTAGATCTTCAAATTTCTTGGTTAAATTTTGTTTTTTAGTAGATTTGGTGACAACATCAGGAACCCAAGTGAACTTCTCATGGCATTTAGGGATAAGGAGAAACACCAGGGTGGCACTCCAAGAACTCTTTTGAGTTCATAGTCTGTCTCACCATTTCCGAGGGCTGTTGGTAAGTCCCTCTCAGTTTCAGCCCTGTTCTTTTTTGCATTTGAGCTACTGATCTAACTGGCTTTCCAGCCCAGGGTAACAAGTCATTCTAGCCCGACAGAGGAGTTGCTAATGGAGCACTAATTCTTAGCCCTTGGTTTAGTCCTCAATTCCACATTGGAATCCTTTCCCCATTTCCCATTTGCAGTTCTCATTTCCTGGGGTTTGCTGGTTTAGTCCATATAGGGAATTGCTAGGGGTTCACATGGGGCCTTCTGTTGGCCAGTCCACCGTGATATATTTTGATTAGTCCTGATGTGCTGAAGTGCACATTTGTTTGTCTTGTTTTGTGTAAATAAAGGCTATTGCTAGCCCGGATCTTGGAGGTCAAAAAGCCCTACGAACTGGTGGGCACAGGTCAAGCATTAGGATCTGTTAGAATGCCTGCTTCCTAACTCAAAGACTCCTGTGTTAGGATAAGTTGGTTACAGAACCACTGAGACTGATGGTAAGTCACCTGCCTACCTCAAGAAAACATCTGTGCAATGAGGCACACTGTAAAACTTGCACAAACCCGAACTCAGTACCATACCCCTTTTAGGTATTAGTTCAGCTCCGAGAGACCCAAGGGCTTAGCTAATGGGATCCTTAAATTCTAGAGTCAAGTGCACCACTTTCCTGCTTATTTTATGTCTAAAAACTATGGTTCCAGGAACTGTGAATGTCTTTGAAAATGGCAACATTTTACTAAAAACAGCCTAGAATTACAGTGGCCTTTATGGGGAACATTACAGTTAACACAAGATGGTTCATTTGAGAAGTGCACTTGAAAGTAGGGTTTCCTGAGTTAAATGAAGGGAATGGAATACCTCTTTTAATTGGAATGTAGAAGCTTCCAGAAGGCTTTAAGATTCTAAAATAGCTTCGTGGAGAGATTTATTACAGAAGGGTAATGATTAATGTGACTGCTACAGCTCTTCTCTGTTTTTCTTTACCCGAGTACTCACATTTAGTAATTCTTCCTCTGAACTGACTTTCTACTCTGAGAGACTGTTACACAGTTAAGTTTTAAAATTAAGTTACCTGAAGGTGCATATGAACCCCCTCAGTTATCTTTCACCCCTTGGTCAAATTTCTAAAACTCCAGAGGAAGCACAAAAATTTTTTGCAGAATTTAGAGTCTTCACTGGGGCTTATAGGAGTGCTGACTCAATCTTTGGTGCTCCATCTTGTTTGTGACCTCTCTTGGGCCTATGGGTTCTGGGCCCCTTGTAAGTTAATATACATACCTTCGAAATGCCCACCAAGGCTGGGATATAGGGAGGCTTATTTTGGCCTCCCATGAATCTGTTAGAGATAACATAGTCTTTCCCCTTCCTAAGTAAGAGGTGGTACCACACGATCTAATTCAAGGTTAGCTGTCAACTAGGTGCCTACAAACTCTTTGAGGTGTGTGCAGACCTTTTGATCTCACTAGAGTGTTCCTCTGTGCATCCCCTTTCTCTATAAAATCTGTGGACTAAGGTTAAGACACTGCTGCGAATAACTGCACAAATGGATTGTCATCCACCCAACTCCCCTGTCAATAAGTTACCCTGTCTGAAACTCTGTGTAAACTGTATGGAGTGGCCTGGCTTTGTTTTCCAGTCTCAAAGTGCCTTCTCACCTTGGGGATACCTTATTGTTCCTCCCTTACCTTCTAACAGGGCCTATGACCCTGAGCTGCCAAATCTTTATCAGTTTTTGTGCACATGATGGTCAAACCGGGGGAAGCCCAAAAAAGAATGCAGGAAGCAAATAGCCAAACATGGAGGTTAATATTTGAGATCCTCAACCAGAAAGGGCTTACAAAGTAGCAACTGAACTTTTACAAGCCATTCCCAGAGTTTTCCCTGCGCACACTGATTGGTCCATTATTCAAGAATGCAAACAAAAGAAAGATGAATCTTTGCACACTTTAAGGCCCGTCTGAAAGCACTCTTCCTACAGCATTTTCTTCCACACAGTAAATAAGGCCACCCAACCTTCTCTAGCTGCCTTATTTGTGAATGGATTATCCCTGACATGAGTGGATTAATAAAAAGACAAAATAGGATGGGAGGCCACCAGCCTATCTGAACTCATGACCCTACCGGACACTTTGAAAGGCTTTGGACCGAAATCATGAATTAATGTCCTTACAACTACACCAGCTCCAAGGCCAGAGACCTCAGTTAACACCCAGGCCATCCATGTTTCATCTCCTTGGGAGTCTATCAATAAGCTGGCCCAGGAGCTGTCTCACTTGTAATCAATTAGGGCACTGGCAAAAAAATTGTCTTATAAGATCCTATACAAATTCCTTAATCAAATATCCATATGGTCCCCTCCCAATATTGACAGGGACTCTCTGGTAAACTACTACCAGTAATATCCTTAAACAGCCAAGGAGAAACAAAAACTAAAATTAATGGAAAACCTTGACAAATTCTGGTGGATACCAGAGCTATCTTTCTGCTTTAAACTGCACTTTTCGTACACGACAAATCCCTCAGAATGAAAAAGAAGTTTCCATAGTGGGGGTACTAATAAAGTTCAGAGAGAATTTATATCTCAGCCAGTACAAATGACTCTGGGACCTTTCAGTGAAAAATACTTGTTTTTGCTGTATGATACAGCCCTGGTCAATCTATTAGCTAGAGATCTCCTTTCTAAATTCAAAGGGCTAATACAGTTTGCCTCCAATGGAGACCTTACTTTAGAGTTCCCTCAGCAACTTCAATCCGATCTATAATGTTCTTTACATCTGTCCTTGATACCGAAGATGAATTTCAACAGAAATTCCTTAGCTGAGGTGCCTGGAATTCTTTGGGCTACTTTAATTACTGACATTGGGAGAATAAAAAATACAGAGCATATAAAAATTCAAGTAGATACAACTGAACCTCTTTCTAAATTGCCCCAATATGTGTTAAGAGCCTGAGGCCATACAAGGTATCACACTACTAATACGAGACTAATCATCCAGGGACTGATCATTCCCTGTACTGGCCCCTATAGGGCTCCTTTCTTGCTGCTTCAGAAACATAATGGGAGGGGATAGTAATTTGTCCAGGATTTAAGAGCTATAAACAAGGTCGTTATTCCCGGTTTCCCAGTTGTTCCAAACCTCAACACCCTTTTGTCACAAATTCCACCAGAGTCAAAATGGTTTGCTCTTGTAGACATTTTTCAGCATTGCTGTAGATCCCAATAGTCATCATCTATTTGCTTGTACTTGCAACAGTCAATACTATACTTGGACAGTTAAGCCTTGAGGTTTCGCAGAGGCCCCTTCTTATTTCTCTCAAGTGCTCCATCAAAATTTAAGTACCCTCCAACTCACTGGGAATTGACCCTTTTTACAATATGTGGATGACTTCTTGCTGTGCTCATTTACCAAAGAGGCATCCATAAAAGATCCCAGTTAGTTGCTATAACAGCTGGAAAAGGACATAAGTTACCTAAAAAAAATTACAGTTTTCTCCGGACACTGTTCATTACCTAGGTCATAATCTAAGTGCCGAAGGAATCTAGCTATCTCCAAAAAGAACTAAGCTAAACCAGGAGTTTCCTAGATTCACAACTTTGTGGATTTCTAGGTCTAGCTGGTTATTATAGACCAGGGGTTTCTAATTTTTCTTTATTTGCTTCCCTGCTTCGTGAGCTTACTAAAATTTCAGTCCTGGAAGTCTTTTCCTGTGAAGATAAACATGAATAGACCTTTATAAAACCAAAAGAAGCCCTGCAAGAGTCACCTGCCCTAGGACTATCTAACTACTCAAAATCTTTCACCTTATTTATACATGAAAGAGAATCAAGACCTGGGCTCCCACAAAAACATGGTAATAAATATAGGCCTACCGCCTATTGTAGCATAAAACTTGATTTAATTGCTTGGGCCAATCCAAACCACCTCAAGGCAGCTGCAAAATTGGTAGAAGCCTCAGCAGATCTAGCCTTAGGAAATGACATTATTTACAAACTCTACCACCTGTCCAAAGCCTGTTAACTCTGAGTTAACATTTCTCTGTGAGCCCACTAACCTTTTTGTTTTTATGTTCAGTTAGCCAACATATAGTACATCATTAGTTTTTGATGTAGTGTTCAACCATTCATTAGTTGTGTATAATACCCAGTGCTCATCACAAAACATGCCCTCCTTAATACCCATCACCCAGTTACCTTTTATGAGATCTTTCTAAATTCATCACCTAATCTACATGTAAAACGTTATAACATTCTCGGTCCTGCTACATTACCACCCCTGCCTGACAAAGGTGAGCCCCATGACTGTCAGGTAATAACACCATTTCTTGACACTATGTCCTGATTTATAAGACACCCCTTTAATTCTGATCTAATTTTGTGTGTTTGATGGGTCATATCATAAATATGAGAAAGGGAGTTTCAGGCTGCCATGCTGTTACCACCCAAAATGAAGTACTTGAAAAGAGAAATCTCCCACAATCTAACTCATCCCAACAAGCAGAGCTCCATACCCTTACCAAAATTGGCCAGATATCAGAAGGGCAAATTGTTAATATTTATAGTGATAGCCGATGTGCCTTCAGGGTTGTCCATGATTTTGGAATGTTATGGAAAGAAAGGGGTTTCCTCACATTCACTGAGACCCTAATAAAAAAATTCAAGTAAAACAGCCTCTTGGTGCTGTTCTTCTTTCTGAAATTATTATCATCAAAATTGAGGCTCACGCTGAAAGGACTGAACCAGAATATCAGGGAAATGTCCTAGGTAAGTTTCATGCAACGGCAGTAGCAACAGAATCTGTAAAGGTTATGGCACATGTATATGAAGTTCATTCTGCTCCTGCAAAGAATGACCTCTTGTTGCCCGACTTTTACCATCCTGATGTTCTTGTGACATGGCCAACAGTCTATTCCTGAACTGGATTGAAATGGGCTGTAAATTCAGTGAATAGTCAAGGCTATGGGAAACACAAGATGGCCACTTGGTTCTTCCCAGCTCCCAGGCAAATCCCAATTTTTGATTTTTGCATTTCTTTATCCAACATGGTGCATTTGACATGACTTAAATTATAAACATTGACCTAAGGTATTACCTCTGGCTCTGCTGAGTATTCACAGTACTCTGTTTCAGAAACATAAACTACCTCCATATGAGATAGTCACCAGTAGACCATTGTATGTTGGCATACAACCTTCTGCTGATCCTCTATTTTCCCCTGTTAATATAACCAGCTACTGTAAATCTTTAATGCCTTATGCTAAATCCTATCATCACCAGGTTAAAGCTTTATCTGACCTCAGTTCAAAAGATCCTGTTGGTCATAGTCTAGAGCCTGATGACTGGGTATTTTGGGAACATCATCAAAGAAAAACAACCCTCGAGCCCCATTGGAAAGTGATGAGATAACAAAAGGCAAGCTGAGGGCAAAAGGCAAGCTGACACCGTGTACCTGCCCCCCCCCACTCCCAAATTGGGAGTGTGATACATGTAATATTTCTCAGGCACTCACAATTGCCCAGGAACAAAGGAAGGAAAGACCCAATGGTCAGCTGATAAAGATCACAGTCATGAAGGACATGAAACTCCATCAGTTTGTCACTGTCTTAATGATTTATGAGAAAAGCCCAATCTTGAGAATAGTTAGACCTCCAGAAACCTATAGACTCAATTTTCTGGAGCCCTAACGCACCTTTTCCCTCCATAGGATAAAAAACCCTATATTATCAGTCACTCCTCACACTTATAAAGCAGCTCTTTCTGCCACAGGTCCTGTATCTGTGCATTAATAAAAATACATTTTTTTGCACTGTAAAACATCTCAAGAATTTTTTCGTGACCGTTGGGCTCAATGATCCTGACAGTTTGGGACATTCTGCATCTTTCTTCATCTGGACATTGAGTTTCGGTGCACACTTAGTGGTACTTCCTCTTCTCTTCCTTTGCTTTCATTCCGGGGGCTTTTCAAAGAGTATGGTCTTTTTGGAACACTTTCGTGTTGATTGCTCAGGCTGTGCTCCTCCAGTCTATGGCTGCTCTTCGGGGAGGAAAAAGCCTGCCTTTCGGCTGGAAGTTACTACCCTGGTTGGAATGGTAATAAGACTCAGAAACTTGATGCCCTGTCTTTGTTTCTGTCCTTACACAAAGTTGTCTTCTTAGGGGAGCACGGAGAAGCCACCTAAATCACTAGGACAGCTGCCAGTCTTAAGACTCCCCTGTGAGGTTTCCTCCTCATTGGTCTAATGTGATCCCTTCCACATTTCTAGTCTAGCCGCTTTTGTCAGTGAGACCTCCACCCAGAACTGGCTGAAACCAGTACCCGATTAAATTAAAATCCATTTGGGGACTGTTTCTTGCGAAGTTGGCTGTAAGGACTACACGTGTTGGAATGTCACTTAGATTATGGTGGATTTCTGTTTTTACAGTTTGCTGTCAGTGTCTCCTACTAACTAATTAAATTACAAAATTGAGTAATTTCCCCCTTGTAAAACTTTTCTAGTGTTTTCCACGGATTAAAAACAGTGGGTTCTTGGGGTGCTTGGGTGGCTCAGTCGTTAAGCGTCTGCCTTCGGCTCAGGTCCAGATCATGATCCCAGGGTCCTGGGATCGAGCCCCTTATCGGGCTCCTTGCTCAGCGGGAAGTCTGCTTCTCCCTCTACCACTCCCCCTGCTTGTGTTCCCTCTCTCCCTGTGTCTCTCTCTGTCAAATAAATAAATAAAATCTTAAAAACAAAAAAAAACAGTGGGTTCTGCACAGCACAGCATTTCAGTGCATTCACTGCATTCATTTGTAGGCTAGGATTGGGTGGGGGGTACCAGCAATCCCTTCTATAGGGCCTTGATGACAAGGCGGGGTGGTGATCATAGCGATTCTTTCCCTCCTTCCTTCTTTCCTCCCTCCCTTCCTTCTTTAATTTTTAAAGTAGGCCTCACATCTAGTGAGGAGCCCAGCACAGGGCTTGCACTGACAACCCTGAGATCAAGACCTGAGCTGAAATCAAGAGTTGGATGCTTAATTGAGTGAACCAACCCAGGTGCCCAGTCATAGCAATTTCATTTGACAGAAGTCTCCAGTTGCTTTGACACCAGGAACCTCTGACATGTCCTGTATGGGATGCCACCCAGGAGTCGGGGGATTTTCTTGGTAATGGACCTTCTCTAGACTTCTTTGGTTCCCAAGGACTCTCCTTTGGGATATCTTTTAACCCACTGGAAATAATTCAGATTGCAAAATTTAAGAAAGGACTGATCTTTTGTATGTAACACTGCATGGCTTTGATACTCCCTTAGGAGTGAGGCGGAATGGGCCATTAATAGTACACTAAACTTCAATAAGATCTACCAGTTAGATCTCTTCTGCAGGAAATAGCAAATGGATGGAGGTACCCTCTGTCCAGGCCTTCATGGCCCTAAATCAGGACCCCTCTGCAAGAGCCTCTTGCAGAATGTGTTTGGCCACTAACCAGGCTAGAAAACCCTCTCCTGATATATTGGATGATAACTGTCTAAATGGAGCTCCTCTGAATAAACCCAGGTTGCTGGAAGAAACACAGGCCATCCCTGACAAAGGGGACACTGACTCTCTCTCTCACTGATCTCCTAATAGACCTAGGCTACTCTAGCTGTATGTGGGGGCTTCTCCCTCATTCATTTCCTGGGTTAATGGCTATGATACTTGGAACCAATTGTTTTTGGTAAGCCCACCTTGGGATGGGGACTTTAGGGAATATTTCCAAGCAGCTGCCAAAACTCCTTTTGTTTCAGTGATGTTCCCTGTCTTCTCCAGCCTGATATGGACTGCCTATTTCCATTTGTTGGTGGAAAGGAAACCAGTCTTTTTGTCTGTCCAAGCTGATGAGCTTTAGGACCGTAGGCCTCTTTCTCCGCCCTCTGGGCTTCTAGCTGTCTCCTGCCTTCCTTTCCCTCCCCTCCTGTTTCTGCACCACCTTGGCTGCTGCCTGCTTAACTGGTTCCTAATCGGTCCTCTGTGCCTCTGCCATCATTGGCTCCTCCTCCTCCTCTTGCCGGCAAGGAGCAAAGAGCACTTCTAGGACTTACACCGCCCACCTCAGATTTCCCCACCAGTGTCCCAGGTAAAAATTGACAGTGGGGAGCAAATTGATTGACTTTTAAGTGGACCCAGGTGGAACATATTTGTTATTGAAACAAGGTTGTTGGTTTAATTGAGATAGATATATGTTTGGAGTTATCAGCATTAAATATAAAACTTTTATCCAGGTTTGCGGAAGATCAAATAAGCCTATGATCTCTGTTGCAATTTGTCAGCAAAAAGATGACTGAAAATGATAGTTAATTTTGTCTGTCTCAAAGTTTTCATGGGTAATTGTTAAGATAGCTTTCATGGTCTTTGGTAACCTGAAACTTTAAAGTTTTGCTTGGATGATATATAGGATTGAATTCGTTGGATGTATAGGCCTTTTCCAAATAGATGTAAAGCACTGATTTCTGAACGTAGGTTTGTGCTTTTGGCTTCTTATTGCAGAGAAACTAAGGATACTTGGGTCTCTTGGTAAACATGGTTTATGCTTTGTTGAAAAATTGTACTATGGAGAAAACCTGTTTTTAGAAATTATAAAATGTGTTTATAAATTTCAGATCTAGAGGCGCCTGGGTAGCTCAGTTGGTTAAGCGTCTGACTTTGGCCTGGTATCGAGCTCAGCAGGGTATCTGCTTCTCCCTCTGCCTCTCTCCCTGCTCACGCTCTCTCATTTTCTCTCAAATAAATGAAATCGTAAAAAAATAAATTTCAGATCTAAAGAATTCTGATATAACAGTTCACAATTGGTTACTACTCAGTTTTCCCTGGAGACTGAGGTTTCTAAGAATTAAAATTCTGCTAAATGTAATGAAGACTGATGGAAATAAGGGAAGCGACTCTGAATGAAAAAGTAGAAGGTTTATGAAGGGAACTCTTTGGAAAGGAATTTTATATGTGGTCAGGACTAAAGCTGAAGTCAATGTGATGTGCTGTGAAGTGGGGTCCCTGAACCAATGGCCAAGAAAGAATCCTTCAGATGTTTTCCGTACAAAAAGGTGGTTTTATTAAAGCACAGGAAGAGGACCTGGGGACAGAATGAGCTGACCAATTGTGTAGAGCAATTGATACACTTTGGAGTTGGGGGAGGTAAAGACAAGGGAAGTTTCCAAAGTGATTTTTCATGTGTTAAAGAAGACTTAGAGGATCCTGGAGGCCTAGCTGTTGTCTAGCTACGGTTGTTTTTCCCTCTAGCAAGGCATTAACTCTAGGACAGTTGGAAGTTCCTGGAGGAATGTCCAACTCTGTCTGTCTCAAGTATTTGTCATTGGGCTGCAGGTTACAAGGAAATTTAATTTTATCTACATTTCCTTTTGCCTTTGCTCTCCACATTGTATGGATTTTAAAAGAATACTGGAATAAGATTGAAATTCTGCTTTATTCTCTGTTAAAAAGCCAAAATTTTCTTGGATTGTTGGTTTGCACTTGTAAAAATGTAAACAGAGTTTTTTTCTCTTTTCTTTTCTTTGCCCAGAAAACCAAAGTTTCTATGTTTTGTCTTTATCAAGTCTTTGGTTACTTAAGAAAGTTAAAACTTCTCAATGTTAAAGGTGCTAAGTTTTGCTAACAACCATATAACCCTACATTTTTTTTGGAAATTTTTGCCTTTGGAATCTCTTACTGTCACCTTGGTTAAATAAATAATTTTTAAGTTTTATAATGATCCATAATCCTATTTAGGCATGTATTTTACAGCTTTCTGAGGGCTTTTAACAAACTTCCCCAAGATTTGAATTGTAAATGAAGTCTTTTTGACTAATTAGGCCTAAGTTACTCTGGAAGCACGGTTAAATGTTATGTTTGGGTAAATTCTATAACTATTCTAGAGATTATATGCAATTTCTAAAGTTTTAATATGTTTTGGTGTAAGGTCATCACTTGATATTCTGATTATTGAAGTGTTACGTGTCACAGAAATAACTGAATTTCCTTGTTAACTGCATTAGAGTTTTTTGTCATTTACAAAATGAGTTTCATCTTCAAGGAGATTCATGAAAAGGACTTTTTTTTTTTTAACAAATGCAGGTTTTTGGTATCTTTAAAATCATAAAACTGAAATAGGTAAGAATTTCTAGAACTAAATAGAAGCTGCATTCAAACAAGAATTAGTAACATGGAACTAAATGAGCCAAGAAGATGATTATAGTTTTGTGACTCTTGTTTGAAACATTGCTGGTTCTCTGTTTGCTCTTCCAGATTAAGGAAACTTTCTCTTAAGGTATTTATGATACACAAAAGTATGATAAAATAGTACTTTGTGAACAAATTGAAGCATTTGACTTTTCTATGTAAACCCTCTGAAATGCAGGAACTCAGTGAATATTCTTTCTTTAATGGCAATTACAGTTGTTTGCGTAAGTTCAATGAGAATCTGTTCCTGTAACAAGATAACATTAGAAACACTGGTTATTTTACCAAGGCTTTGACTGGAATGTCATATTTGAAAGAGACATGCATAGACTCAGGTATTACCATACCATTTTGGGAACTAAGGTTGACTTTATGAAACATGAAACCAATAAAGCCTTTAGAAATGTTGGCCTGATACTTACTTATAGAGTTCCCAGCAGCCTTATCAGGTGAGTAAAGAATGTCATTTCCTGACAGGTGCAGGAAGCTCAGAATATTTTGGGGACCATGAGAAGAGGAATTCACCCAAATTTACACGTATTGCAGGCACATCTCATGGCAAGTATTTGGCTTGACTTCTGGCCTGTAGAGGCTATTACAAGTTCAATAGAGATTCTTTAGAAAAAGTTCCAGCAAAGCAAATTTTAAAAGATCTATATGATCAATCACTGTTCTTGCTGAGCTTGTGTAAATAATTAGGCCAAGTTTGTTAAAATTGAACTTGTTTTTTGAATAATTTTGTCTTGATTTGGCTATCTCTGGAAATAATAATTTTGGAGAGAAAAATTATGTTTCAATAACACATCTTTGTGGATGTTAAATTCTAGTTCTGATTGCCTTTAAATGTTTGTTGTTTGCCCAAGCTAGACAACTTAAGGTAAACTTCAGAGAAATTGCCACAATAGCTCATGTATAGACAATCTTGCTTGTTATTCTGTGGAAATATTAACAGGATCCCATGGGCATAGGATTATTTGAACAAGCTGGAAAGTAGGATGGATTCCCCAACAATTGTATAACTCAGCTATCACCTTTATCAGTTCTTTGTGGCAGATAAAACCGCTCTTTAAAAGCTGGAACATACCACTTTATGGGGTTAATTATGGACTTGCGGAGATAATGGATGGCCCGACTTTGCTTATGATTGGATTGTATGATACACTTGGGGATGTCCATATTCCCAGACAAGTCTTCTCCCATTTGCCAGTGATTCCTCATAATTAGGATATTGTTAAAGAGGGTTTCTTGATAGTTTTATCCCTTAGCTGTATTTGCCCCAGGAGTCACCTCTAGTGATATAAAATTGCAAATAGAGGCTTTAGCCAAGCATACAGTGGCCACCTTTAACCAGACCCAACTCATAGGCATCCACAAATTCAGAAGGTAGCCCTCCAAAACTGAATGGGTCTTGATATTCTGACTGCAGCTCAAGGAGGAACCTATGCCTCATTAAAACAGAGTGTTATGTATATACTCCAGATTACCATAAAAATGTGACAGGATTACTGACATGAATACTCAAATTGAGGCTCTGCTGAATCCTTCCCTCTCTTTCAATGACTGGTTAATTTCCTTGTTTGGGGAGGACTATGGTCAACTATTAAGGGTCTCTTTGTTGGACTTCTCATTCTTTTTTTTTTTTTTATCTTTTTAAAGATTTACTTATTTATTTGAGAGAAAGAGAGCATGTGAGCTGGGGAGGGGCTGAGGGAGAGGAAGAGAGAGAGGGAATCCCCAAGCCGATTCCTCACTGAGTATAGCTCCCCACACGGAGCTTGATCCCAGGACCCTGAGATCAAGACCTGAGCTGAAATCAAGAGCTGGTCACCCAACTGACTGAGCCACCCTGGCGCCCCGGTACTTTTTATTCTTTTTTTTTTTTTAAAGATTTTATTTATTTGACAGAGACACAGAGAGGGAACACAAGCAGGGGGAGTGGGAGAGGGAGAAGCAGGCTTCCCGCTGAGCAGGAAGCCCGATGTGGGGCTCGATCCCAGGACCCTAGGATCATGACCCAAGCCAAAGGCAGACGCTTAACGACTGAGCCACCCAGGCGCCCCTGGACTTTGCATTCTTATAGCCATTTTAATTCTAATATGTTGCCATTTTCAGTGTTTCTCCACTTGGTGTTGAGACTCCATCATTACAATAACTTTATGTTGACATGTAGCCCTTACCGCCCACAGAGAGACTTCTTTGCTGCCCTGATTGGACTCAACTGCCTCTGCCTTTCATAACTCCCCTATACATTCCTCAACTGACCAATGTTGACTCCTAGGTAGGGACATCTCTCCACCCCGGTCAACAGGAAGAAGCTACGGAAGATGAGACCTTCCACTTTCAACAACCTTAAAGATTTAAGGGTCAAAATTGTTTAGGGGGGAAATGATGAGATAACAAAAGCCAAGCTGAAGGCAAAAGGGAAAGTGACACTCTACATGGCCCCTCAATCTTGAGAATAGTCAGACTTCCAGAAACCTATAGACTCAATTTTCTGGAGCCCTAACGCACCTTCTCCCCCCATAGGATAAAAAACCCTATATAATCAGTCACTCCTCACACTTATAAGGCAGCTCTTTCTGCCCATGGGTCTTATACCTGTGCTATAATAAAAATACCTTTTTTTGCAATGTAAAACATCTCAGTTCTTTCTTGACCATTGGGCTCGACAGTCCCACATGAGAAAGGACCTTATCAAGTGCTCCTGACCACTGACACTGATGCAAAATTAGAGAACACTGAACCTTAGATATACATCTCTCAGATGAGGAGGTCTCCACCTCATAGTCTGCTCTGTAGAGATGCTGGAGACCTCCAAATCACATTGACAAAGGAGAGAAGAAGCTGACATCGAGGTAGACTACTGCCCAAGATGCCAGAACAAGACTTCTTACTTTAATTAAACAAAATCTTACCTGGGTGGCTCACTCGGTTAAGTGTCTCACTTTGGCTCAGGTCATGATCTCAGGGTCCTGGGATCAAGCTCTGTGTCAGGCTCTCTGCTTAGCAGGGAGTGTGCTTCTCCCTCTTCCTCTGTGCATGTGCTCTTTCTCTCTCTCTTGCTCACTTGCTTGCTCTCTCTCAAACAAACAAATAACATCTTTAAAAAAGTATATTTTTTTGTTTTCCTTTTGTTTACTCTGGCATTGGCCTGGAAAGAGAACTTCCTCATTTGTATTTCCCAGGTCATTGCTAAGGGGGGTAACCTTTCAGCCTGTTGGATTTATCATCAAAAATTTTGATCTGTCCATGATGCTAGAGACCCCTGGTTCTCCCTGTGACCAATTTCTCTTTTTTCCTAATGTCACCATAAACTATAGTTGAACCCCATTAGAACTCTCTTACCAAGTTCAACTTGCCCCTACTCCCTAAGAGATCTCACTAGCTCCATCTATATTTGCAAGGTATTTAGAATGACTCATTCTTTTAGGCTAGGAGATTTTCTCCCCATATGCACTGAAAAACCTGATCCCTGGCTTAAATAGGTAAACGCAGAAATCCTATACCGCCCTCTTGGGAATTATTTATGCCCCCACAGGGTTTGTTTTTGTCTGTGGGTGGTTATTCTTCTTGGGAAATGAATACCTAGATAGTGGGCATGCAGCTGAGCAATTTCTCTTAGGTTATCTAACTGTGCCCATGACTTTTCACAAGGAAACTAGGACATCTCATGACCCAACTCCCCTGGATTTACATTGTCAAATTAGATAGGACCTACCAGTATTCTCCTCTAGGATTTTGATGGATTCATGTTTCATATTTAGGTCTTTTACCCATTTTTGAGTCTGTTTTGTGTATGGTGTAAGAGAATGGTCTACTTTCATTCTTCTGCATGTGGCTGTCCAATTTTCCCACCACCACTTGTTGAAGAGAATGTCTTTTTTTTTTTCCCCATTGGATATTCTTTCCTGCTTTGTTGAAGCTTAGTTGACCATAGAGTTGAGGGTCGATTTCTGGGTTCTCTATTCTGTACCATTGATCCATGTGTCTGTTTTCGTGCCAGTACCATACTGTCTTGATGATTAGAGCTTTGTAATAGAGCTTGAAGTCTGGAATTGTGATGCCACCAGTTTTGGTTTTCTTTTTCAACATTCCTTTGGCTATTTGGGGTCTTTTTTGGTTCCATACAAATTTTAGGATTATTTTTTCCAGCTCTGTGAAAAATGTTGATGGCATTTTGATGAGGATTACATTGAATGTGTAGATTGCTGTAGGTAGCATAGACATTTTAACAATATTTGTTCTTCCAATCCATGAGCATGGAATGTTTTTCCATTTCTTTGTGTGTGTACACACGCACACGCACACACACACACACACAATGCAATATTACTCAGCCATCAAAAAATGAAATCTTGCCATGTGCAATGACATGGATGGAACTAGAGGGTATTATGCTAAGCTAAATAAGTCAATGAGAGAAAGAAAACACCATTTGTTGAAGTGTATTCCACTGTTTGAAGCAGGAAATTTCTGAATTATGTGTTAGATCTGTTTGAGTATTGCCATTCAAAGCCACTGTTTCCTTGTTGATTTCTGTCTGGATGATCTGTTTATTGATATAAGTGTGGTGTTAAAGTCTCCTACTATTATTGTATTACTATTGATTTTTTTGTATATGTGTGTTAATAGTTGCTTTATATATTAGGGTGTTCCCATGGTGGGTGCATAAATATTCACAATTGTTATATCTTCTTGTTGGATTGTTCCATGATTATGTAGTGTCCTTTTTTGTCTCGTTACGGTCTTTGTTTTAAACTCTGTTTTGTCTGATGTAAGTGTTGTTCCCCCAGGTTTCTTTTCTTCTTTTCCTTTCCTTTCCTTTCCTTTCCTTTCTTTCTTTCTTTCTTTTTTCTTTTCTTTTCTTTCTTTCTTTCTTTCTTTCTTTCTTTCTTTCTTTCTTTCTTTCTTTCTTTCCTTTCTTTCTTTCTTTCTTGATCTTATTTATTTGAGAGAGACAGAGATAGCAACAGAGAGCAGGAGCGGGCAGGAGAGGGAGAAGAAGGCTCCCCGCTGAGCAGGGAGCCTGATGTGGGGCTTGATCCTAGGACCCTGGGATCATCACCTGAGCTGAAGGCAGACACTTAACCAACCGAGACATCCACGCCGCCTCCCTCCCCCCCCCACCGGTTTCTTTTCTCTTCCATTTGCATGATCAGTGTTTTTCATCCCTTCCCTTTCAATCTGCATGTGTCTTTCTGTGTGAAATTGAGGAAGTCTTTTGTAGGCAGCATCTAGAGGGGTCTTGCATTTTTTTAAAATTTAATTTTATTTATTTGTGAGAGAGAGAAAGATAGAGAGAGCACAAGTAGGGGGGAGCGGCAGGCATAGAGAGAAGCAGGCTCCCTGCTGAGCAAGGAGCCCAATGCAGGGCTCAATCCCAGAACCCCTGGACCATGACCAGAGCCAAAGGGAGCCACTTAATGGACTGAGCCACCCAGGCTGGGTCTTGCTTTTTTTTTTTTTTAGATTTTATTTATTTTTTTTGACAGAGAGATAGAGAGAACAAGAGAGAGAGAACAAGAGAGAGAGAACAAGAAGCAGGCTCCCTGCCGAGCAGGGAGCCCGATGTGGGGCTCGATCCCAGGACTCTGGGATCATGACCTGAGTTGAAGGCAGCCGCTTAACCAACTGAGCCACCCAGGCGCCCCTGGGTCTTGCGTTTTTATCTATTCTGTCACCCAGTGTCTTTGAATTGGAACATTTAGTCCATTTACATTTGAAGTAATTATTGATAGGTATGTACTTATTGCCATATTGTTACTTGTTTTATAGTTGCTTTTGTAGTTCTTCTCTGTTCCTTTCTTGTTCTCTTCCTGTGTGGTGTAATGGCTTTCTTTAATGATATGCTTGGATTCCTTTCTCATTATTTTTTGCATATCTATTACAGGCTTTTGATTTGCAGTTACCATTCATTTTATATATAACATCCTTTGCTTATAGCAGTCTATATTAGGATGATGGTTGCTTGAGTTTGAACCCATTCTAAAAGCACTAATTTTCCACTCCCCTCCCATGTTTTATGTACATGATGTCATACTTTATTTACATCCTTTTATTTTGTGAATCCTTTGATTTATGTAGATGTAATTGATTTTACTGTTTTTGTGCTATAACCTCTGGGCTGGTTTTATAAGTGATTACTACTACTTTTGTTATGTTTGTGTGTATCTGAAATTTTTTCTCGTTTCCTAATTTTTTACTCCTCATAATGGCCTTTTCTTTCCACTCAAAGAATTCCCTTTAAAGTTTCTTGTAAGCCTGGTTTAGTGAATGAATTCCTTCAACTTTTGTTTTCCTGGGAAACTGTTTATCTCTCCTTCTATTCTGAATGATAGCCTCGATGGATAGAGTATTCTTGGCTGCAGGTTTTTTCCTTTCAGCACTTTGAATATATCATGCCACTTTCTTCTGGCCTGCAAAGTTTCTGTTGAAAAATCAGTTGATAGCCTTATGTGGTTTCCCTTTTTGTGTAATTGTCTTCTTTTCTTGTGCTGCTTTTAAAATTCTCTATCACTACTTTTGTTTGTTTTTTTGTTGTTGTTGTTTATTTGTTTGTTTTTAGTTTTTTTGTTTGTTTAAGTAATCTCTACACCCAGCGTGGGGCTCAGACTCACAACCCTGAGATCAAGAGTCACATGCTCCTCCACCTGAGCCAGCCAGGCGCCCCTACTTTTTGTCATTTTAATTACTGTGTGTCTTGTGGTGGACCTTGTTGAGGGCTCTCTGTGCCTCCTATATCTCGATTTCTGTTTCCTTCCCCAGATTCGGCAAGTTTTCAGCTATTTTTTCTTTAAATAAATTTTTTGCTGTCTTTTCTCTCTTTCTTTTCCTTTTGGGATCCCTATAATGCTGATGTTATTATATGTCATGATATCTTGAATTCCCTTAACTTCTTATTCATGTTTTTATTCTTTTTTCTCTTTGCTCTTCAGTTTGGTTGCTTTCCATTACTCTGTCTTCCAGTTCTGATTTGTTCTTGTGCTTCCTCTAGTCTATTATTTATTCCCTTGAATGTATTTTATTTTATTTCTTTAAGATTTTATTTATTTGAGAGAGAGAGAGCATAAGCAGGGGGAATGACAGGCAGAGGGAGAGGGAGAAGCAGGCTCCCCAGTGAGCAGGGAGCCTGATGCAGGGCTTGATCCCAGGACTGTAGGATCATGACCTGAGCCGAAGGCAGATGCTTAACCAACTGAGCCACCCAGGTGCCCCACCTCAAGTGTATTTTAAACTTCAGTTATTGAGTTCTCATCTCTGATTGGTTCTTTTTAATTTTGTATCTTTTTGTCAGAAGGGTCACTAAGATCCTCTGCTTTTTTCTCAAGTCCAGTAAGTATCTTTATGATCATTACTCTGGATTCTATATCAGCTGTGTCTCCTCATCTTGAAAGTAGTGGCTTTATGAAGAAGAGGTACTGTAGTGCTCTGCTTTGCAATATCCCCTGTTCACCAGACCTGATGCATCATGGGTGTCCCCTATGTGTTTTGCATGTGTCCTGCTGTTACGTTTGAGCTGTGTTTGCCTTCAGTCTGTTTGGCTGCAGTTGTCCTCTTAACCTGTTGTGGGCAGGGTTTGGTCTCTGTGTGGTTAAAGGCAATTCTGGGGCCATCTTGGGCTTGTGGTTGCTTTAGAGCAGATGCTTGCCCTTGACCTGTTTTCTAGAACTGCAGTCACCTGGAATTGCAGGGCAGGCTCCCTACTTTGTCCCCTGGAAGGCTTTTGTTGGTGGGTGGAGCCTGCAGTCAGACAAGATGTCTCCTCCCAGTCTGTCTGTTGGGATTTCAGTGACCCTGAATTAAAGGGCTTTCTTTTTGTGCTGTCTCCTGTGAGATTTTTGTTGGTGGTGGGCTGGCAGTCAGATCAGGTGTGTGCTTCCAGCCCACTGCTGGGGCTGCATTTGAACTGGTATATGTGGTTATCTTCTTCTCTCCCTAGGGGAAGAGTCACTTTAAAGTGTTGCTGGCTACTGCCAAGTCTGCTTACAGAATGAGATGCTTTGTAGGTATTCTTGCTGAGAGGGGTGGGTTGGATGGGGCTAGTCTGCAGGAGAATGTGGGAGGAGGGCACAGGGTGTTAGAAGGTAGGTGGAGAGGGGCGCCTGGGTGGCTCAGTCGTTAAGCGTCTGCCTTCAGCTCAGGTCACGATCCCGGGGTCCTGGGATCGAGCCCCATATTAGGCTCACTGCTCGGCGGGAAGCCTGCTTCTCCCTCTCTCACTCCCCTTGCTTGTGTTCCCGCTCTCTCTCTCTCTCTCAAATAAATAAATAAAATTAAAAAAAAAAAAAAGGTAGGTGGAGAGTGTTCACACTGGTTCCCACAGGTGTCTGAGTATCTAGACTGGAGGGTGAGGTTTGGGGAGAGAAATGACACTCACCAGCTCTTTTGTTCCTGGAGAACCAGTCTCCTAAAGATTGCTGCTCCTCCACCACAGTTCTGAGATTAGTAAGTCAGTCTTCTTCCCATATAACCCAGACACTTTTTTTTTTTTTAAAGATTTTATTTATTTATTTTGACAGAGAGAGAGACAGCGAGAGAGGGAACACAAGCAGGGGTAGTGGGAGAAGGAGAAGCAGGCTTCCCACTGAGCAGGGAGCCCAATGTGGGACTCGATCCCAGGACCCTGGGATCATGACCTGAGCCGAAGGTAGACGCTTAACGACTGAGCCACCCAGGTACCCCAACCCAGACACTTTTTAAACTGCTGTCCTTTGCTATATCTCAGTGGGGTGTTTGTTGTGCTGTTTCTTTAAAGGGTGGAGACTGTTTCCTTTTGTCCTCTGACTCTCCCAGAGCTGAGCCTACTGATTTTTAAAACTTCTGGTGTTAAGCCCTCCTGACAGTAAAAGCTCAAGAAGATAAGCCCCTCTGGTTCTCAAAGCCAAGTGTTATGGGGACTTGTCTTCCCTATCTCTAGGTCTCCTATTTCTGGGGTCCCTGATATGGGCTTTGTTCCTTTCCATTCTCCATGGTTGTGCTGTCCCTTGAGTTTGTGGTTGGTCTCATATGATACTTTGGTTCTCGACTGGGACTCCACCCTTCCTACCATTTTTTTTTTTTTTCCCCCCGACGTGGTCTCCTCTTTATGATTGAATGTGGAGAGTCTGTTCTGCCAGTCCTAGGTTTGTTATCTGGGTTAGTTACAGTGATGTGGCTGTTATCTAGGTGTATTCATGGGAGATCAGCTTAAGATCCTCCTACTCCACCATGTTTTCAGGTTTTTCTCAGATTTTTTATACCTTCTTGAGTTTGGCTTGGTAATTGTACCTTCTAGGATTCTAGAGTTTTAGGATTTTCCCATTTATCAAAGTTGTCTGCTCTGTTGGCATGAAGATGTTTATAATATTTCCTTACAATCCCTAACATTCTTGCATGGTCAGTAGTGCTGTTCTTTCTTTTGTTCCTGTATGTTTGTGCGTATGTGTCTGTCTTTCTGTCCATCTAATCTATCTTTAACTTTTGGGTTCCTTTATTTTCTGTTTTCTCTTTCATTGCTTTCTGCTCTAATGCTTATTTCATTTCTTCTGCTTGCTTTGATTAGTTTAATTTGCCCTTTTTCTAGTTTCTTAAGGTGGAAGCTTAGGTTATTCATTTGAGACTTTTCTGATAGAAGCACTTAAAGCTATAAATTTCCTTTCAAGTATTGTTTTAAGCTACATCTTATAAATTTTGACGTATTTTATTTTTGTTTTCAATAAGTTCAAAGTATTTCTAGTTTTCATTGCAAATTCTTCTGTGACCAATGGGTTTTTAGAAGTATGTTTTTCAGTTTCCAAATATTTGAGGATGTCCAGGAGTTTTTGCTATTTTTTTTAGTTTTTAATTTAATTTCATGTGATTGGGCCACCTGGGGGTCCTGGGATTGAGCCCCGAGTTGGGCTGCCTGCTCAGTGGGGACTTTGCTTTTCCCCCTTCCTCTGCCCCTCCCCCCCTCATGCTCACTTTGTCTTTCAAATAAATAAATAAAATCTTTTAAAAAATAATAATTCCGGGTGCCTGGGTGGCTCAGTCAGTTAAGCATCTGCCTTCCACTCAGGTCATGATCCCAGGGTCCTGGGATCAAGCCCTGCATCGGGCTCCCTGCTCCACAGGGAGCCTGCTTCTCCCTCTCCCTCTGCCTCTTTCTCCTTCTTCTTGTGCTCTTGCTCTCTGTCAAATAAATAAAATCTTTAAAAAATACTAATAATTTCATGTGATTGAAATGCATACTTTGTATGATTTAAATGTTTTTTAAATTTTTTGAGACTTATTTTATGATTCAGCTTGTGAACTATCCTGGAGAATGCTTTGTGTGATCTTGAAAGGAATGTGTATTCTAGTGCTGTTTGGTGGAATATTTTATAGATGTCAGGTCAAACTGATTGATATTGTAGGGGAAGCAAAACTTCACTTCTACTCTCTATGGTCTCTGTCTGGGCCTGAGAGTTATATTGATATAAAACAGATTAACAGGAGAAAAACAGAGTTTAACATGTACTTGGGAGCCCCCATGGGGAAATAAGGACCCCAGAAGTGGATGGGATCAAGTGCTTTTATACCAGGTTGAATAAAGAGTAGCAGTTGTGGAAAAGTACCCAAAATAAGTGGAAGACTAACAGAAGGTGAGAGTTACTTTAACAAGGTCTGTTTGTATAGATTTGTCTAGGCCTCTACTCATTGTCTTTGATGATAAGAATTTTTTTTCTTCCTGAAATAGGAAGGGCATCTTTCCCATAGGAGTTTTATCTATTGCTTTCAGGAAGAAAAGGAAAGGTCGGAGTGCCTTTCTTGCATCTGCTGTTTTTCAAGTGTCTTTAGCTCACAATAGTTCTTATGCCAAAATGGCATATTTTGGGGGGACATATTCTGCTACTCTTCAGTAACATTGTTCAAATCTTATATTCTTGCTGATTTTCTGAGTAGTGTTAGATCAGTTATTAAGAATGAGATCTTCAGATATCCAGCTGTTGCTGAAATATCTGTGTCATGACGTTGTTGCTTCATGTATTTGGGGCTGTCTTTAAGTTTGTATATTTATAACTATGATATCTTTCTGATATATTGACCCTTTTTATATTATGAAATACTCCTTTTTTTAAGATTTTATTTATTTATTTGAGAGAGAGAGTGAGAGAGAGAGAGAACACAAGTGGGGGCATTGGGAAGAGGGGCAGAGGGAGAGGGAGAAGCAGACTCTCCACAGGGAGCCTGACATGGGGCTTGATCCCAGGACCCCGAGATCATGAGCTGAAGGCAGATGCTTAACTGACTGAGCCACCCATATGCTCCGAAATATTCCTCTTTGTCTCTAGTGCTACTTCCTGTTTTAAAATCTATCCTGTCAGGTATTAATATAGCCATTCCAGCTCTCTTGTGATTGCTGTTTGAATGGTTTATCTTTTACTTTTCTTATACTTTTGAAATTGTCTTAGATAATTTGAATTTTAAGGGTGTCTTTTGTATGCAGTATGTATTTGGATCTTGTTTTATTTATTCAAACTGAAAAACTCTGCCTTTTGCTAAGAGAAATCAAAGAGGTAGAGTGATGGAGAATCTTGGGGCAGGAGAGTTTCAGATAGGATGTTCAAGGAAGGCCTCTTTGTGACAGTGACATATAAGCTGAGACCTAAGGACTAAAAGGAATCAGAGTGGGAATAGAGGAAGGGAAATAGCATTGTAGGTAAAGGGAACAAACTGAGCTATAAGAGAGCTTGACATTTTTGAAGAACTAAAAGAGAAGTGTGGTACACAGGGAGAAAGGGGAATGGGGGCAGATGAGGTTAGATTGCTAAAAAAGGACAAGGCCATGTAGAGTCTTGACGACTACAATCAGGAGTTTGTATTTCATTCAAAATGTGCTTTGGGACTTCCAGGGAGGATGGTTGAATGGGAAGATCCTAGGCCCATCTCATCCCACAGATACAACTAGATAATACCCCCATCAGTGTAAATAGCCCAGAAAATGACCCAAACTGGCAAGACAGACTCTCCACAACTAAATGTAGAGAAGAGGCCACATCAAAGAGAATAGAAAGGGTGGAGATGCGGTCCTGAGCCAAACTGATCTGCAGGACTGTCCCTAGGGAGAGAGAGAGGGACACTGCAGGTGTGGAGAGGAACAGACCCCCCACCAGGAACCCCAGACATGAGGGACCCTTATGGGGAAGACAAGTTCATATACGATTTGGCTTTGAAAACCAAAGGGGCTTAAATTCTGACTTCTTACAATCAGTGGGGATTAACACTTGGAACTTTAAAAATCAGTGGGCTCAGCTCTGGGAGAGCTGGAGGGTGAGAGGAAACTGAACCCCTTCCTTAAAAAGCAGCATAACAAACAGCCCTGCTGAAGCAGCAGTTTGAAAATGCCTGGGGTATATGGGAGGGAGATTTGTTTACTAATCTCAGAGCATGTGCTGGAGGGGCAGGGATCTTTAGGAGAATTCTCCAGGAACACAAGAGCTGGTGGGTGCCATTTCCTTCTCCTGCCCCCCAGCCTATATATGGACAGGAACCAGTTTAGCATGAACACTCTCCATCTAGCTTGGTAACAGGTCCCATTCCCATGCTCTTCTGTGGCTGTGCACGCTCACAGGAGTCTGTCCGTAGCAGGGCCACATGAGCATGGCAGTATGCAAGCAGGCCCAACAGAAGTCAGCGTCACCCCAAATTGGCTCTTGCCCAAGGGAGAGTGGAAGAAAACCACACACACTAGTTCAACTGCAACCCCAACAGTGGGCTGGGAGCAGACATCTGGTCTGACTGGAGGCCCTACTCATCAATGAAAGCTTCTCAGGGGACAATACAGTGAGAGCACCATGCAGTTTAGTTTTACTGGAGATCTGACAAATGCCTAGTCTGACCCAACTCAAACCCAAGGTGGCCTTAGACTGGCCCATTAACACAGGGTCCAGACCCTGCCCACAACAGGCAAAGAGAGCCATGGCAGATGACTGGACTGAAGGCAAATATGGCTCAGCCACAACAGTAGGGCTCAGGCAACACACACATAGGAGACACCCCTAAAACACCAGGTTCTGGTGAACAGGGGACATTGCCCTGCAGGACACTACAGGGTTTCTTTTTCATAAGGTCACTACTTTCAAGATCAGGAGTTGCAGCTAACTTTCCTAACACATAGAAACAGACCAAGAGATTTAGACAAAATATGGAGACAGAAGAATATGTCCCAAATGAAAGAACAGGACAAAATCACAGCAAAAGACCTAAATGAAACAGAGATAAGTAATATGCCTGATAGGGGATTTAATATAGTAGTCATAAAGATACTCAGTGGACTTGAGAAGAGTGGAGGACCTCAGTGAGACCCTTAACAAAGAGATAGAAAGCATAAAAAAGAACCATTCAGAGATGAACTCAATAATTAAAATGAAAAATAACACTGGATAGAATAAATAGTAGACTATAGGAAGCAGGAAATGGATCAGCATCCTGGAGAACAGAGTAATGGAAAACAAATCAAGCTGAATAGAGGAGAGAAAAATAATAATAAAAAAGGAAAATAGTTTAAGCGAATTCAGTGATACTATCAAGCATAAAAACATTAGCATTAAAGGGATCCCAGAAGGAGAAGAGAGAGAAAAGGGGGCAGAAAATTTATTTGGAGAAATAAAAACTGAGAACTTTTTGAGTTTGGGGAAGGAAACAGAAATCCAGATCTAGGAGGCACAGCGAGCCCTTGACAAAATCCTGCTAAGCAAGAAGTAGTATATTTTGAAAATTTTTATTAATTCAAATAAAATCAGACTTAGAGCCTCTTCCCTGCTGTGCTGGTGAGAAATTTACTCTTGGTCGTCATGGGGACTCTGTCCTCTGCAAATTTCCTACCACAGTCTATGTGGTAAAGTATAACAAGGACCCCAGAAAATAGAAGGAACACTTCTTATCTTTGACTTTATCATGATCATTGCTGATAGTATGTGGATGTTTGTTCACGTATACAGTGTTTTGTTAAAAGATCACAATTTTCTGCTTCTGTGCCACATTGGGGTTCAGCAATCTGGAGAGTGGGAATCCTGGTACTCTTTGCTACCACAGAACCATCAATTCTGAGCTCTAATTCTTTCTTGTTCGTGAGTGTAGTACTCAGTTCTCTTAACCAGACTTTTGTCTTTTTCCTCCCTTTACCAACCTTTTTTTTCCTGTTTTCAGAAGTTACGCTTCTATAAGCTCTGAGCATGGTCTCACTTAGATTTTTATAGAAGACAAGAAGAGAAGTTATTTCTGAGTATCTTCTGTGAAGAGAAATAAAGCAGCCAAGGGGGATAGAAAATGTTGGAGTCTGGTATTTTATACAGAAACAGGAGGGATGTCCTTTTTTGGTAAGTGACTTTTGAGTAGAGTCCTGAATGCAATAAAGAAAAGCATTTCAAGCAGAAGTAATAATAAATATAAACTACCTAGGGATGAAGAATAGTTGGTGTTTTTGAGGAACAGTAAAGGAAAGGTCACTGTCAATGGAGTGGACAAGCAAGGGTGGGGAGGTTTAGTAGATGAAGTAGCCAGATGCCAGAGCATGAAGGACCTTGCAGTCTGGGGCAAGGACTTCAGGATTTTCCTGTGAATGAGACCATGAAGGATCACTTCTGGTTCCTTTGTCCAGAATAGACTACAGACGGGGCAAGGTAGAAGAAAGCACTGCTAAGGCACTATTGCATTCATTCAGGAGAGAGGTTATAGTAGCTTGGATGAGAGTGGTAGTGGTGAAAGTAATAAGAAATTATTGCATTTGGTACACATAGTAGAGACAGGTAAGGGATTGCATGTGTATCATGAAAGGAAAAGAGAAGTCGAAGATGATTCCATGGCTTTTTGGGTGAACAGGTTGAGTGGTGTGCAATGGGGATATTTAAAATACATTCTGATACCAGGTACAAAGTGGTCAGTGCTTAGACTTTAAAGACCTATGTCTTACGTCCTGTATTCTCAACTCTGTGTTACCTTGGTGAGGTAATTGTCTTTTTGTAGACTCAATTTCAAAAGTAGTAACCACACAGTAAATGTTAGCTACCCTCCAGAGGATGGGAACAAGGCTAAGTGGGTATAGAAAAGTCTTCTACCATAGGAAGGATGTGTGTCATTGGTGTTTGACATAATTCATCTTAGAGTACTGCTTAGCAGGAGCCTCACTGTGTCACTACTGACTGGTTTTACAAATATAGCACTTTTTGTCATTGCAGCTTTTACCATTGGGGCTGAACCCATAGGGACAGAAATTCCATTGGCTGGTTCTAACACCCTCCTGGCTTTAGCCTTGTTTTGAAATGTTGGTCCAAAGCACCAGAATACTAGATGCGGGAATTATCTGCTTAGGTATGCTAGTTGAGGTAGCTTTGACATAGTAGTTAAGAACGTGAACTTGAAAGCCATATTGTCTGGCTTTGACACTTTACTGGCTGTGTGACCTTGGGCAGGTTACTTAATCTCTCTATGCTCAGTTTCCACATTTATTGAATAGTGAAATTAAGAGGTCCTACCCTCGTGGAACTGTTGCAAGGATTAAATGAGGTTATATAAGCAGAATATGTAGAACACTGGTAACCACCAATAAATGTTAGTTACTATTATACTAAAAGGATAGAGAAGGAGAAGTAGACCAAGGGCAGAATCTGGGCAAACATAGCAACATAAGAAAAAAGCAGATGGTTTTTACTTTTTATGTTTTATGTTTCTAAAACAGTAATGGCTGTAGTTATCTTCAATAGAATGATGAGTATGTGCCAGTCACATTACATCTATTATTTAATCTTCATCCTACGCTAAGCACATTGCGGAATAAAAAACAACTTCAAAAGGGAAATCAACTTGCTCAAAGCATCACAGCTAGTAAATGGAAAAGATATTTTACTCCAGAGTTATAACAATATATACCTATATTATATTTCTTTTTTGAGGCAAGATGTGATAAATATCATATGAATTGTTTGGAAGTAGAGGTGGCCTTAAAGATCATGATAGGTAGATATATCATTTTACTAATGAAGAGATTTGTCCTTCAAAAAGTAAATGTTAGGGGTGGCTGGGTGGCTTAGTCAGTTGGGCATCTGCCTTTGGCTCGGGTCATGATCCAGGGTCCTGGGATTGAGCCTTGTGTCAGGCTCCCTGCTCAGCGGAGAGTCTGCTTCTCCCTCTCCCTCTGCCCCTCCCCCTGTTCATGCTCCTCCCTCCCCTCAAATAAATAAATAAAATCTTAAAAAAAAAAAACCCGAAAAACAAAAAGTAAATGTTGTATGTTTCCTGAGTCTGAATATATAGCTTTTTTGTTATGTGCTCACTCATGCATATTCTTGCTTATGCTCCCAGAGGGATCTATAACTTTCCAGGACATGCTCCTCTCTCTTTGACCTCAGGGACCATATTTAAATAGAGACAACTGAGTTGTGAAATCTAAAATTATGCCTCGTCTGTGGTAGCTTATTTTTCTTGTTGAGTTCTGTCGTTTTTGATGTCGTTTTTGACCAGTTAATTGTTTGTTTGAACTTGGCTTTGTTATAAATTGTGTGCTCAGCTTTGATCACTTCCTTTCTGGACTGAACTGTTTAGTTCCAAAATTCATAGTTTGCTTAACTTGTGATTCTTAGCAGATCATCCTGGTGTTAATATACTTCTTTACTGATGTCTGGTTCCTTTCCAACTCATTGCTCTACTCTACTGCTTGGTTGTCTATGAGCATATAATAAAATAGGTTCCTTAAGCTATTATACTGCAAGTCAATTACTTTGGTTTGTGTTGGGTGTGTTTGCACATGTTCGTGCATTTGTATTAGTCTCCTCATATTAGTCAGTTTTTTCTTTTTTAACTATAGTGGTCCAGTGAATGTTATTAAATGCCTTGCAGATGCTGACGTCTGGGATCATGAAACTCCACGTCCATGATAGTGATGGCCTGGTTTGGTTTCCTGGGCTGCACATGGGCTGAGATCTTCACATCTGTTGGTATGGCCCAGGGAAGGTAGTATTCTCCACAAATGATTCTTAGTTCCCAGCTCAGGAATTAGCCTGCTTGTTTTCTATCAGGGTGGAAAAATCTCACCAATAAGTTTACTTGCAACTAGAACACAGTGAGAAAGGAGTTTTCAGACATTAATACTTTTCCTTGTAGAGGCCATTAAGGGCCTGAACCTCAACAGACCAAAGGTTTTTTTCTGGGAAACAGGTGTTTGTGGTGTATTTTCTTCTTGTGGGGTGTAGATATTGTCAGGGCCTTTGGGAATGTTCAAACACTTCTTGTGGAACGTCATTGATTGTGGGCAGAGTACATTTTATGGCCTGAAAGTCCTTTCTGCTGTTTTTCTTCATCACCTCAGACTTCAGAGTTTATTCCTCTGTGTTTAAATGGTTTTCTCCCCCATGGTTTCCAAGCTTACAAGACAAGATTACCCATAGGGTAAAAGGCTGAAATAAAGGTCCCTCCCTGATGACAGAGATCACTGATTGGCTACAGTTGTTAATATCCCTGTGGGAGTTCCTATATCTCTTTTCTTGGAGCTGAAGGATGGAACAATGGGACTATGAGATCTCCTTAACCAGTGAGACCCAGTGATTGAGAAAAAGCTGACTCTCTCCTGGCTTAGGGGACCTGCCTCTTTCATTGGTACTTTTGTCCCAGTGAAGTAAGCTGGGAAGTCATCTGTCCAGTTCTGACTGGCCCTTTCTTCTGTCCTCTTGCAGGGCACATGGCTGGCTTAGTTTCTGTGGAAGAACAACTGGTCCAGCCCCTGAAAGAATATATCCTTTTGGATGAAGCCAAACTATCTATAATGATAAGGTAAAGGTAATCTGTTATTCCTACAGTTTGCCTAGGACTCTGCCCTTCTCTGTTTCCAGACATGAACATGGTCCTCTAGGTTGCTCTAGTAGAAGTAAAGGCAAATCTCTGAAGGGACATACTTTAAATCCAGACCACAGAGGCCCTCCTGAAGATGTTCACAACTCTAAATTACAAAAACAATTCACTGTAACTGTTAGCAGAAACAATAGAAAGCAAAATTAATATTAGAGCCCCAAGAACTGTTGACACTTATTTTTATTTTTTATTTTTTTAGAGA
Organism: Neomonachus schauinslandi; assembly: GCF_002201575.2. Taxonomy (NCBI): domain Eukaryota; kingdom Metazoa; phylum Chordata; class Mammalia; order Carnivora; family Phocidae; genus Neomonachus; species Neomonachus schauinslandi. The sequence goes on along the minus strand of NC_058409.1, from coordinate 23,801,216 downwards.
GAGAGCACACATGGGGGTGGGTGATGAGGTAGGGGCAGAGGGGCAGAGGGAGAGGAAGAGAGAGAATCTTAAGCAGGCTCCATGACCAGCACAGAACCCAATGTGGGGCTCAATCTCAGGACCCTGAGATCATGACCTGAGCAGAAATCAAGAGTTGCGGGTGCCTGGGTGGCTCAGATGGTTAAGTGTCTGCCTTCGGCTCAGATCATGATCTCAGGGTTCTGGGATTGAGTCCCACATCGGGCTCCCTGCTCCTTGGGAGCCTGCTTCTCCCTCTGCCTCTCTCTCTCTGTGTCTCTCATGAATAAATAAAAAAAAAAAAAAAAATCAAGAGTTGGGACACTTAACTGAATGAGCCACCCAGGTGCCCCAAGAACTGTAGACACTTAAAAGATGAGTATTTATTTATTTATTTTTAAAGATTTTATTTATTTATTTGACAGAGAGAGACAGCGAGAGACGGAACACAAGCAGGGGGAGTGGGAGAGGGAGAAGTAGGCTCCCTGCTGAGCAGGGAGCTGATGCGGGGCATGATCCCAGGAACCTGGGATCATGACCTGAGCTGAAGGCAGACGCTTAACGCCTGAGCCACCCAGGTACCCCAAGACGAGTAGTTTTTAAATAATTAAACACATAAAAGAGAAATAGGAGACATAGGAAAACAATGCAATTCGATTGTTAAAGCAATAGGGCACCTAGGAGCGCAGTCCACTGAACATCTGAATCTTGGTTTTGGCCTAGGTCATGAGCTCAGGGCTGTGAGATCATCAATCCTTGCATGGGGTTCCTTGCTCAGTGCGGAGTCAGCTTCAGATTCTCTCTCTCTCTGCCCTCTCCCCGCTCCCCCCACCACCGCATGCTCTCTCTCTCAAATAAATATATCTTTAAAAAAAACGGGGCGCTTTGTTGGCTCAGTCGGTTAAACAACCGACTCTTGATTTTGGCTCAGGTCATGACCTCGGGGTCTTGGGATCGAGCCTCTTTCAGTCTCCGCACTCAGCAGGGGGTCTGCTTGAGGATTCTCTCTCTCCGTCTCCCCGCCCCGTCCCTTCCCCCACTCTGTCTCCCTCTCAAATAAATAAATAAATCCTAAAAAAAAAAAAAAAGCACCACACACGGCCCCACGGCCCCAAATGGGGTCACTTAGGCTGAGTCCCCAAACCAGGGCTTAATACATAATGTCACTGAAGTTTTAACCACCCCCAAAAGCATAGTTTTTTTTTAAGATTTTATTTATTGGGGCACCTGGGTGGCTCAGTTGGTTAAGCGACTGCCTTCGGCTCAGGTCATGATCCCAGGGTCCTGGGATCGAGCCCCGCATCAGGCTCCCTGCTCAGTGGGAAGCCTGCTTCTCCCTCTCCCACTCCCCCTGCTTGTGTTCCCTCTCTCGCTGTGTCTCTCTGTCAAATAAATAAATAAAATCTTTAAAAAAAAGGATTTTATTTATTAATAGATTTTATTTATTTACTTTGAAAGAGAGACAGAGAGCATGTGCATGCGCATGAGCAGGGGGAGGGGCAGAGGGAGGAGAGAGAGAATCTCAAGTCAACTTGTCACTAAACTTGGAGTCGGACGAAGGACTCAGTCCCATGACCCTAAAATCATGACCTAAGCTGAAATTAAGAGTCAGTTGCTCAACAACTGAGCCAACCAGGTGCCCGTAAAGATTTTTATTTTTTAAGTAATCTCTATACCCAACATGGGACTTGAACTCATGACCCTGAGATCAAGAATTGCATGCTCAGTGTGCCTGGGTGGCTCAGTCAATTAATCATCTGCTTTCGGCTCAGGTCATGATCCCAGAGTCCTGGGATCCAGCCCTGTGTCAGGCTCCCTGCTCAATGGGGAGTCTGCTTCTCCCTCTCACTCTGCCCCTCCCCTCTGCTTGTGCGTGCATGCATGCTCTCTCTCTTTCTCAAATAAATAAATAAATCTTAAAAAAAGAAAAAAAGAATTGCATGCTCTACCGAGCCAGCCAGTCACACCCAGAAACATAGTCTTAATGTAACCAGTCAGTCTGGAATTTTTGTTCGTCACCAAAGACCATACCAGTATAGCAGATTAGTATGAGATAAAATGATATTTAAGGCAAATAATGATTTTAGGAATACTAAACTTGTTTGGGTATTGTAACGTAGCATAGAAATACTAAAACATATATTTCTAAAATTACTGGCAAGAAATGATAAAGCCATAATTATTGTGGGATATTTTAATATACATACACAGCCCTTGATAGATCAGGCAAATCAAAACACGTTAAAGTTATATATGATTTGAGCAGCACAATGCATAATGAACACCTACAGAATCCTGTATGTTCATTTCCAGTGCATATAACATTAAAAAAAAATTCTCCACACACTAGGTCTTAAGACAAACTTCAGCTTTAAGAGTAGGTTATCAAGCAGACCATGTTCTCTGATGACCATTCTATGAACTTGGAAAATAAAAAAAGTAAGTTTGTGTTTAAAAAATTTGAAATATTCGGGGTGCCTGGGTGGCTCAGTCATTAAGCGTCTGCCTTAGGCTCAGGTCATGATCCCAGTGTCCTGGGATCGAGCCCCGCATTGGCTCCCTGCTCTGCGGGAAGCCTGCTTCTCCCTCTCCCACTCCCTCTGCTTGTGTTCCCTCTCTCGCTGTGTCTCTCTCTGTGAAATAAATAAATAAAATCTTAAAAAAAAAATTGAAATATTCATATAATTAGCTAATGAGTCAGTAATGATACCATCATAGAAATTAGAAAATATTTAGAGTGAAATGAATATAATAAAAATACTATATATCAAACATTGACATGCATCTAGATTGTCTTAGAATGACATTTACATCCTTAAATTCCTAAATTACAAAGGAAGAAAACTAGAATGAACTAAGTTTTGTTAAGTAGACGAAAATTTGCATTGTATTTTAAGGTTCGAATGCTGTAATCACTTTATTTTTTAATTATAAAGTTGGTTTTACAAGGATTAATGTCCTCTTTATGTTTTGAATTTTATTTATTTTTTTAAAGATTTTATTTATTTATTTGACATAGAGACACAGCGAGAGAGGGAACACAAGCAGGGGGAGTGGGAGAGGGAGAAGCAGGCTTCCCGCTGAGCAGGGAGACCAATGCGGGGCTCGATCCCAGGACCCTGGGATCATGACCTGAGCCGAAGGCAGACGCTTAACCAACTGTGCCACTCAGGCGTCCCTTTATGTTTTAAATTTTTAAAAAAATATTTATTTATTTATTTTAGAAAAAGAGAGAGCGCCAGCAGGAAGAGGGGCAGAGGGAGAGGAAGAGGGGCAGAGGAAGAGGTAGAGGGAGAGAGGAAATTCTCAAGCAGACTCCCGGCTGAGCTTGGAGCCTCATGTGGTACTCGGATCTCACAACCCTGAGATCATGACCTGAGCCGAAATCAAGAGTCAGGTGCTTAACTGACTGAGCCACCCAGGAGCCCCTATGGTTTGAATGTTTAAAATAATTTTTATTTTTATTATCAGAAAGAAAACCAATCTCTTATGACAAACGCAGTTTACATCTTTAATGAGCATACACCTTTTCTATACAATTATTTTTTAAAATCTTCCTTTGTGGGGCGCCTGGGTGGTTCAGTCGTTAAGTGTCTGCCTTTGGCTCAGGTCATGATCCCAGGGTCCTGGGATCGAGCCCCGCATCGGGCTCCCTGCTCTGTGGGAAGCCTGCTTCTCCCTCTCCCACTCCCCCTGCTTGTGTTCCCTCTCTCGCTGTGTCTCTGTCAAATAAATAAATAAAATCTTTAATGACAACAAAAAAAACTTCCTTTGCTATAGCAAACACGTATAGACTCAAAGTTATAAATTAAATATATTTTGGAATTATAACAAGCATTTCATCGTGACTTAGAACCTTGATTACATATAATGACAAGATAAAGAATAAAGATAAGGGGACCTGGGTGGCTCAGTCAATTAAGCATCCAACTCTTGATTTCAGTTCAGGTCATGATCTCATGGTCGTGAGATCAAACCCCACATGGGGCTCTGTGCTGGGCAGGGAGTCTGCTTAAGATTCTCTCTCTCCCTGGGGCCCCTGGGTGGCTCAGTCGTTAAGTGTCTGCCTTCGGCTCAGGTCATGATCCCAGAGTCCTGGCATCAAGCCCCACATCAGGCTCCCTGCTCGGCGGGAAGTCTGCTTCTCCCTCTCCCACTCCCCCTGCTTGTGTTCCCTCTCTCGCTGTGTCTCTCTCTGTCAAATAAATAAATAAAATCTTTAAAAAAAAAAAAAAAAGATTCTCTCTCTCCCTCTCCCTATGCTCCTGCCCCATCCCTGCTCACACTTTGTCTCTCTCTCTCTCTCTCTCTCTCTAAAAAAAAAAAAAAATAAGGATAGATATAAATTAAACTTTGTAAGAATAGATAATAAAGATTTGGAGACCTTTTCCTTATTGATCTAATTAATTGTAATCACAATATGATTTGTCTTTTCAAAATATCTGTAAGAGTCTTCTTTGCTTTCAGAGTTCTTTCATGCTGTTAACTGAGGCTTGCCAACAGCCCCTGAGTTCATTTATATTTTTGTAGACACATTGAGTTAGCAATTGTGGGACTTACAGTTTTCTATTTCTACAGTGTCTAAATCAAAGAGTTAGAAAAATAACAACAGAGAAAACCCTCAAGAAAGTAGAAGAAAGGAAACAATTAAGATAAAGCAGAAATTAATGAAGTGCGGTGGGGGGAGGGGGGTGGTTACAATTTAGAGAATCCTCAAAACCAGAAGCTAGTAATGTTTGTAAACATTAACAAAATAACTAATCATCTGGCTGAGCTGGTCAAGAAAAAAGAAGAAATACAAATAAGCATTACTAAAAGGAAAAATTGAGACATAACTATACATATAATGAATTTAAAAATGAACATCCTGATTCAAAAATGGTCAAAGGACTTGAATAGACATTTAGGCAAAGAAGATATGCAAATGGCCAACAAACTTATGAAAATATGCCCAGTATGCCCTAATCATTACAGAAATGCAAATTGAAACCATAGTGAGATACTACCTCACATGCATTAGGATGGCTGCTATTAAAAAACAAACAAAAACAAAAAACTATAAAACAATCAGAAAATAACAAACATTTGCAAGGATGTGAGGAAATTGGAACCTGTGTGCTCTGTTGGTAGGAATGTAAAATGGTGTAGTGCCCATGGAAAACAGTATGGCAGTTCCTCAAAAAATTAAAAATAGAATTCCTATGTGATCTAACAATTCCAAAGAACTATAGGCAGAGTCTTACAGACTTATTTGTATACCCACGTTCCCTAGCAGTATTATTTCACAGTAGTCAGAAAGTGGAAAGAATCCAAGTGTCCATTGGCAGATGAGTGGATAAAACACAATATGGTATTCACTACAGTGGTATGTTTTTTAGCCTTAAAGAGGAAGGAAATTATATGTGGTACATGCTATGATGTGGATGAACCTTGAGGACATTATGCTAAGTAAAATAACCCAGTCATAAAAAGATTTATGCTGCATGATTCCACTTATATGAGGTATATAGAATAGTCAGATTCATAAATACAGAAAGTTGAATGGTATTTTCCAGGGGCCAGCAGGAGAGAGGGAAATGGGGAATTGTTGTTCAATGGATAATAGAGTTTCATTTTTAAAATAAGATGTAAAAAATGTGCAAAGATTGTTTGCACATCAGTGTGAACAGAGGTAACTCTACTGATCTGTACACTTAAAAATGGTTAAAATGGTAAGCTTTATATGTATTTTATCATAACTAAAATTTTTTTATTAATAACGGATTTTATGCTAATTATATGCTATAATTACATATAGCATATAATTATATGCTGATAATTTTGAAAAGTTAAATGAAATAAAATAGCTTAGAAAAATATAAATTACCAAATCTGAAAACATGAATAGACATATAATTATTAAAGATATAATTCAGGGGCACCTGGGTGGCTCAGTCGTTAAGCGTCTGCCTTCGGCTCAGGTCATGATCCCAGGGTCCTGGGATCGAGCCCCGCATCGGGCTCCCTGCTCGGCGGGAAGCCTGCTTCTCCCTCTCCCACTCCCCCTGCTTGTGTTCCCTCTCTCGCTGTGTCTCTCTCTGTCAAATAAATGAAATCTTTAAAAAAAAAAAAAAAAAAAAAAGATGTAATTCAAAAATTTAGTTCTGCCTAAAAATGATAGTAATTACTGTTACTTTGGTTCCTACGATCTGCCCTGATTGGCTTCAGCCCTTCTCATCTTTTCCAGTGAGAGTGTGAGGGAAGAGTTGCTAGGGCAGGTTGGAGGCTATGGCCCTTCTTTATGTGGCCCCTAGCCACTTGGAGCTTTAAATCCTGCTGCTCCCCTACACACACCCTCTACTTTAGCCAGTCTAATCTCAGTCTTTCCCCAGTAGTTTCTGTTTTGAAATTGTCTTTGTATAGCTTCTGCCTAGAAACCTTTGTTTGCACTTGTATTTCCAGTTGTGGTCTATTTTTAGAGTCTGTAAAATCTAGGCTGCTCAAAGGCTTGATAAGACTTAGAAAGCTGTCCCACTTGCCTAGCCCTAGCCCTTGATTGTTCATGCTCGAAAAATGTGAACTTGACATTTTACATGCTTACTTCGCTGTTGCTCATTTTGCCCAGTCCTGTTTTGGACTTTCCCCATTGTTAACTGTTTCATGTATTCTCCCTGGTGTGATGGGTGGTACCTGGACAGTTAGGGCATGAATCCAGGGATTTTGAGTTTGGGGGGGAAGGGGACAGTTACTTTACTAAGAATGCTCACCTCTTCAGCTGGCTGCATAGGACTCCAGTGCAGGCTCTGTGTCTCCTCGCTGCTTCTCTAGGGTCTGATCACAACTCAATTCACAGCACTCTCCCTGGTCAGCTGCCTGACCTGTTAAGACTCCTGGATAGTTTCCTCAAAGTCCTTGAGAAATTTATTGTTTTTCAAATAAGTTTGATTGATAAGTAATTTTGGAACAATGACAATGGTTTCATCACTGCCTGCCCCATTTATTCATGTTCTTAACATTCAGCAAATATTTAGGAATTACTTTTCATGTGTTAGACACTGGTTTTTGGAGCTAGGCTAGAGCAGTAAAAAACAACCAGTAGACAGATAAACAGATGTAAAAACCATGCATTCACCTTGCAAACAAAATTAAGGCTATATAGAAATATTTTTAAAGTAGCTAGAGATACTTTTGGTAGAAGGTAATAACTTTTTTTTTTTTTAAAGATTTTATTTATTTGAGAGAGAGAGCAAGCATGAGGGGTGGGAGGGGTAGAGGGAGAGGGAGAAGCAGATTCCCCCCTGAGCAGGGAGCCCAACACGGGTCTTGATCCCAGAACCTCGAGATCATGACTTGAGCCGAAGGCAGACACTTACCTGACTGAGCCACCCAGATGCCCCAGAAGGTAATAACTTAAACAGGAAAATGTAATGTCACATGTGAAAAATCCCAAGTTCAGGCAGTTTTAGGGCTGGTTGATCGAGAGGCTCAACAATATTATGAACTCAGGTTGTTTTTATCTTCTTTCTGCTGCTGTTAACATATCTGCTTCTCCTCAGATTAATTCTCTTCAACCAAAATGTCTTTAATAGTTTTAGGTGTCCTGTTTAGACATAGCACAATATATAGCCAAAGAGCCATCTCTTACTTTTATTGGTAACATTGAAAAAATCTTTACTGATATCTCTCAGTAAGCTTATGTCTAGCCTAAATTGCATTACATGACCATTCTGAAGCAAGTCACTGGCAAGGGGGGGCAGAACCACCTTGATTAGCTTAGAGCCTTAGAGTATTCAGTACATGGACAGTGAATGGCTCTAGCTCTCCTTGAAGCAAATTGCTGTGTTTCCATGTTTTCACAGGAAGCTGGAAGGGGATTACCAGCATGAGAGCAGGGTTGGCAGCAACATGACAGATGTAGGAATAAAGACAGTAAAAAGCATTCATAATCTACCCAGTGGAGATAATCATGATGTCTGTGTACAGACTTTTTTTTTTTTTTTGCATACACTGACACAAAATATATATATATTTCTTTTAACCAAATTTAGTTAAATTAAGTTTTAACCAAAACTGGGTCGTAATAATGCCTTGGTAGCTAATGCTATTCTGTTAGTGAATACAGATTTCTTTATCATTTTAATGGGTGCTATTTTTTTATTATGTAGCTGTGTCATAATTTAATAAATTTCCTTTCCTTGAACATTTTAAATACATGGAAAATGCTTTAGTGAACAATTTGTTAAAACATCTTTGCATGCTTTCTGATTTTTTTTCTGGGGGCTAAGTCATAGGAATAAAATTGCCAAATTCTAGACTAGCAGGGTTCCTTCAGAAAGATTATATCTAGCTGACTGGGTGTGGATGTACTTATCTTCTTTCCCAACTTACTCAACTAGATCTTGCTGACGTGTTTGCTGATCTGTGAGGCAATTATAGCTTAGTGATTAAAAGCATTGGTTTTGGGGTTACACCTACCTGAGCTTATACCCTAACTCTATTATTTACCAATTGCATGACTTCGGGAAGTCATGTAACTTAACTTCTCTGACCTGGTTTTATCTGTATAATTGGAAGTGGGGGAGGTGTTCATATTTGATAAGTATTGATAGTTGGGAAGATTAATGGTCATAATGTTTTTAATTCCTTATTCTAGGCCCTGGTATATAATAAAGTCACAATATTTGAGATGTGCTTTTAAAATTTATTATAAAATAAAATCTCTTAATTTTGAATTAATTATTATTATTTTCTCATTTTTTTTCCCTCAACAAATCCCATAGCTGGGCTGAGAAAAGAGATGTACTGAACCTTGTAATACCTAAAGACAAGGAAGACTTGGGAAAGTTAGTGGATGTATACAAGGTGCTGAAGCATCTAAATCAAGATGGGTCATTAGCAGAGAGCTTTGTCTTCCAGGACCCATCCATTGGTGAGCTGAGCTGTGTGTGTCTGCGTGTGTGCACATCTGTGCATATGCACACTTGGGTGTACACATGTGTACATGAGCTTTCCCTTATATTTCTGAACCTCTTTCTGAGCTTGTGAGGGTATTTAAGAATGTATTCCTTGAAACCTTATTAGATCTCACAAATAAAACCATCAAAACCTGGAGAATTTTTTAGAGACTGATATTTGATGTATTTTAATTTCTTTAATGTTCCTTGGTCTCTTTAAGCTTCCTATTTTTTCTTGTACCAGCTTTTGTCATTTTGTATTTTCTAGTTTTTGAAATTTATTAGCCTGTACCTATTCCTATATTTATTTCTTTGTGATATTAAATATTGTTAGTATTATTGATTATTTTAATTCTTTTTAAAAAATGTTATTGATTGATTTTGAGAGAGAGAGTGCACGCATGAGTGAGGGGAGGGGCAGAGGCAGAGGGAGAGAGAATCTCAAGCAGACACCACACTGAGCCACCTGCCCTTTGTAGGAGCCCTATGTAGGACTCGATCTCACAACCATGAGATCATGACCTGAGCCAAAATCAAGAGTCAGACGCTTAACTGACAGAGCCACATAGGCGCCCCTGATTATTTTCATTCTTAATTCACTGCTGATTTATATTTTTTTTTCCTTGGCTATCTTGACTATTTAAAAAAACATTCTTAAAGAATCAGCTCTTGGTTTTAGTTTTTTCTGTTCTTTATTTTATTGTGGTAAAATATACATAACATAATATTTATCGTTTTAACCATTTGTGAATGTATAATGCAGAGGCATTAAATACACTCACAAGATAGTGGTGTTTCCATTACCACTCTCTATTCCAAAACTTTTTTAAAAATCATCTTCAGCATAAACTATATAACAATTAAACAGGGGCAGGTGGCTCAGTCGGTTAAGCATCTGCCTTCGGCTCAGGTCATGATCCCAGGGTCCTGGGATTGAGCCCTGCATGGGGCACCTTGCTCAGCGGGGAGTCTGCTTCTCCCTTTCCCTCTGTGCTCTCTCTCTCTCAAGTAAACAAAATCTTTAAAAAAGATGGTAAGGATGGTAAATTTTATGTTATATGTATTTTACTACAACTAAAAATTTAAAAAAATATATATGTAACTGGCCTAAGGATACACACATAAACCAATGGAATAGTACAGAAAGCCCAGAAATAAAACTTTGCATATATGGTCAATTGATTTTCAACAAGAAAGCTATGATTGTTCAATGAAGAAAGGATAATCTTAAGATTGAATGCTGTTGGGCGCCTGCTGGCTCAGTCAGTGGAGTGTGCGACTCTTGATCTTTTCTAAGTCAAGGGTCCAATTTCATTCTTTTGCATGGGATATCCAGTTTTCCCTGCGGCATACATTTTTTTAAAAATTTATTTTAAAGAAATCTCTACACCCAATATGGGACTCAAACTCACAATCCTGAGATCAAAAGTCACACACTCCACTGTCTGAGCCAGCAGGTGCCCCAACAGCATTCATTCTTAAGATTATCCTAATATATATCCTAATATATTCTATATTAATATAGGATTAATATAGGATTAATAAAATGGCATCCCTATGGCCATTTGTATATCTTCTTTGGACAAATGTCTGTTCAAGTCCTTTGCCCGTCTTTTATTATGTTGTTTGCTTTGTTGTTGTTGAGTTTCAGGAATTCTTATATTACTCTTCTACTTTAGGTCTCTATGAATTTGACTACTCTAGGTAACATATATGTGGAAATTGCAGTATTAGCTTTTTTGTGAGTGACTTATTTCAATTAGCAGTTGTCCTCAAGGTTCATCTGTGTTGTAGCATGTTCAGAATTTACTTCCTTTTAAGGCTGAGTAATATTCCACTGGATATGTATACCACATTGTTTTTATCCACTCATCTGTCAATGGACATTTGGATTGCTTCCACATTTTGTCTGTTATGAATAATGCTATTATGAATATGAGTGTACAGTAAGTCTTTGAGACTCTGCCTCCAATTCTTCTGGGTATATATACCCAGAATTGGATTTGCTGGATCATTTAGTAATTCCCTTTTTAATTTTTGAGAACTGCTATTCTCTTTTTCATGTTTTACTTCCCTCCAACATACATAACAGTTTCAGTTTTACCAAATCCTTTTTATTTTTTTTAAAGGTTTATTGATTTATTTGAGAGAGAGAAAGAGAGTGTGCGCTCATGTGTGAGTGGGGTGTTGGGGGCGGGAGTTGGGGAGGGGCAAAGGGAGAGGGAGAGAATCTCAAGCCCACTCCCTGCTAAGCTCGCGGAGCTGACATGGTACTTGATCTCATGATCCTGAGGTCATGACCTGAGCTGAAATCAAGAGTCCCATGCTCAACTGACTAAGGCGCCCCAACACTAGTTATTTTTTGTTTTTGTGTTTGGTAACAGCCATCCTAGTAGATATGAGGTGGTATCTCCTTGTGGTTTTGAATTGTATTTCCCTAATGATTAGTGTTGTTCGGCACCTTTTCATGTGCTTATTGGATATTTGTCTATCTTCTTTGGGGAAATGTCTTTTCAAGTGCTTTGCCCATTTTTTGATCAGTTTTTTGTTAATGTTGGTCAGTCATATTGTTTCAATTACGGTAGTAGCTTTGTAGTATGTTTTCAAGGCAGTAAGTGTAAATACTCCAACTCAATTCTTCTTTCAAGATTGTTTTGGCTATTCATGATCCTTTGCAATTTTAGAGGAGTCTGAGGTTCAGCTTTTCCGTTTCTGCAAAAAAGATTTTAGGAATTTTGGTAGATTGTATTGAATCTTTAGATTATTTTGGGTAGTATTGACATATGAACAAGAAGTCTTCCTATCCATCAACATGGGATGTCGTTCCATTTATTTAGGTCCCTTTTATATTTCTTTACACAGTGCTTTATAGTTTTTAGTGTACAAGTCTTTCACCTCCTTGGTTAGATTTATTCTTAAGTTTTTAATTCTTTTAGATGCTATCATAAAGGAATTGCTTTCTTTTTTTTTCAGGATTACAAATGAGGCAATTTATTAACCCAGCATTTGTTCTAATGCTTCTTATTGGCAGCTGCCATCTGTCAGGTGATTCTGTCCAGATCTCTCTGTCCCTGAGGTGTCAGTTTGCGGTCCCCATCTTGGTCCTTTTCCACCATTTTCAGCCCCTCTAGGGCATGGAGGACCTTGCGGGCCACGCTCTTGGAGTCTCTACTGAAGTGGCTGGGCATGACTGCGTTTCTCTGACGTCCCGGGTAGATCTTGGTCAAGGAGCAGACCCCAGTGCCACCCCGGAGGTACAGATGCCATGCTGTGGACAGTTCGGGTGTAGACCAGTTCTCATCATAGGGAGCAAGCTCTTTATGCTTGGCCAGAGCTCTGATGAACTCCTGCTGGTTCATGTCTTTGGCAGGAACCCCAGGCATCGTGCGGCCTCCACCAGCCAGGGGAAAGGGGGGTGGAATTGCATTCTTAATATACTTTTCAGATTGTTCCTTGGTGGTATTTGGAAACGCAATAGCTTTTTATGTGTTTATCTTGTACCCAACAACTTTGCTGCTAGTTTATTAGCATGACTAGTTTTCTTGCAGATTTTTTTAGGATCTGTATAGGATCATGTCATCTGTGAGTAGAGATTGTTTTACTTCTTCCTTTCCAATTTAGATGCATTTTACTTCTTTTAGTTGTCTAATGGCTGTGGCTAGAACTTCTAGTACAGTGTTGAATAGTAGTGGTGAAAGTGGGTGTACTTCTCTTGTTTTGGATCTTAAGGGAAAAGCTTTCAGTCTTTCACCAATAAATATGATGTTAGCTTTGGGTTTTCCCCAAATACCCTTTATAGTGTTAAGGAATTTTCCCTGTATTCTTAGTTTTATGAGAGGGTTTTTTTTTTTTTAATAATAAAAGGGTGCTGGATTATGTTTAATGATTTTTCTGCATCATTTGAAATGATCATGTGTTTCTTCCCCTTTGTTGTATCAATGTGGTATATTGTAATGATCAGCTTTCTTGTGGTAAGCCACCATTGCATTTATGGAATAAATAACACTTTAATGTGAATAATCTTTTTAACATGCTGTTGGATTTGATTTGCCAATATTTTGTTGAAGATTTTGTATCTGTATTCATAAGAGATACTGGTCTTCAATTTTCTTCTTGGAAGGTCTTTATCTAGCTTTGGTATCAGGGTAAAGCTTGCTTCATAGAATGAGTTAGAAGTGTTCCCTTCTCTTCAATTTTTTGGAAGAGTTTAAGGGGGATTGGTATTCATTCTTCCTTAAATATTTGGTGAGATTCACCAGTGAAGCTTTTTGGTCTAGGACTTTACTTCATTGAGAGGTTTTTGATTACTCCTTCAATCTTTGTACTTGTTATGAATGTTGAAATTTTCTATTTCTTCTTGCATCAGTTTAGGTAACTTGTGTGTTCCAAGGAATTTGTCCCTTTCTTATAAGTTATCTAACTTTTGGTATACAGTTGTTCATAGAATTCCCTTATGCTCCTTTTTATCTCTGAAGGTTGGTACTAATGTTCCCACATTCTTTTCTGATTTTGGTTATTTGCATCCTGTGTCTTAGTGTCTTATTTTCTTTGTCAGCCTAGCTGCAGATTTGTCAGTTTTTGTTAATCTTTTCAAGGAATCAGCTTTTGGTTTTATTGATTTTCTGTACTGTTTTTCTGTTCTCTTTTTTGCTTATTTCTAGTCTAACCTTTATTTCCTTCCTTCTGCTCTGCTGTCATTTGGCTTAGTTTGTTCTTCTTTTTCTAGTTCCTTAAGTTGTAAATAAGGATGTCTATTTGAGATCTTTCTTTTCTCATGTAAGCATTTATAGCTGCAAATTTCCCACTTGCTGCTGCTTTTGTTGCATCTTATAAGTTTTGTTATATTGTGTTTTCATTTTCATTCATCTCTATTTTCTATTTTCCCGTCTAATTTCTTCTTTCACCAATTGGTTGTTTAAAGAGTGTGTTGTTAATTTCTCCATATTTGTGAATTGTCCAGTTTGCCTTCTACTGATTTCTAACTTTATCCTTTTCTAGTCACAGCAGGTATGTTGTTATGATAACTGTCTTATAAAATCTGTTGTGGCTTATTTTGTGCCCTGACATGTGATCTGTCCTGGAGAATGTCTCATGTAAACTTGAGAAGAATGTCCACTTGAGAAGAGTATTCTGCTATTGTTGGAAGGATTGTTCTATACATATCTCTTAGGTCTAGTTGGCTAATTTTGTTACTCAAGTTCTCTATTTCCTTATTCATCTTTTTTGGTTAATTTATCCATTATTGAAAATGGGATATTGGAGTCTCCAGCTATTTTTGTAGAACTGTCTGTTTTTCCCTTCTGTTTTGTCAATTGTTGCCTCATATATTTTGAGGATCTGTTATTAGGTGTGTAAATGTTTATAATGTTTTAGCTTCTTGATGTATTAAACCTTTAATAGATATATAATGTCATTAGTCTGTTCTAACTTTTATAGATTTATGGATTTTTTCTCTTTGCTCAGATCCACTTTTAAACCCCTCTAGTATATTTTTTAAAATTTCGGTTATTGTACTTTTCAACTCCATAATTTCTTTTGAGCTAGTTTTTGTAACATTTTGCCATTTATTGCCATTCTCATTTTGTTCATACATCATTTCCTGTCTTTGTTCATGTCTTCATTTGGCCCTTTGAAAGCATCTTAAAGAGAATTTTGAGTCTTTTTCTTGTGGGTCTGGGTTTCCTTGGATACATCTGGGTTTCCTTGGATACAGTATGTGTTGATTTTGTTCTTTTGAATGGGCCATACTTTCATATTTCTTTGTATGCTTTTGTTTTCTTAGTTGAAAACAATATATTAATTTTATAATGTGGTAATTCTGGAAACAAGATTCTCTCTCTTCCCCAGGGTTCGAATATTTTGTTGTTGTTATTATAGGGTGTCTCTGTGCTCAGGAGCAGCCTGAGATGAAAGTAGGGTTTTCTTATAGTCTTTTCTGAGTCTATGTCTTTCCCTGGGCATGCACATTGACTTTGTAAATTCCATCAAATATGCAGTTGTTTTTGAATGTCCATAAAAATAGATATGCTTCTTTAAATCTCCTGGGCATTGCTTTAGCTTGCAAGGATTGGAACAATGCTAGCCAGCCTCTGTACCTCCATGATATGAATCAGGAATCTTCATTCAGAACTGAGAGTCTTGACATTTGGAGGATAAGGTTTTTATTACCCACTCTGGCTTCAGCCATACCAGAAATGTGGGTTGCCTTAGGGATGGGTGCTGCAACTCTACTGAGGTCTGTAATCAAATGATATTAATTACAATTCACCAGCCAGGCTTTCCCCTGGAAGTTGCGAACTTTCAATAGTCACTTCAGACAACTTTTGGCAGTGCAGTTATTGTCTAGGAAGATAGATTCCTGGCTTTTCCTACTTCAGTATCTTCCCTTTTACTCCAGGCTGTGTTTTTTATTCATTTTTTTCCCCTCTCTCTTCCTTATACTAGGTAATTTGACCTGCCTTCAAGTTCATTGATTCTTTTTTATGCCACTTCAAATCTGCTGGTGAGCCCTTCTAGTGAATTTTATATTCCAATTCTTGTATTTTTCAGTTCCAGAGTTTCTATTTGGTTCTTTTTTATACTTTCACTCTCTTTGATATTCTCTCTTTGGTGAGGTATTATTCTTGTTTTTTTTCTTTAGCATTTTAGATATGATTGCCTTTAATTCTTTGAAAATACTTATTATAATAGCTGGTTTAAAGTCTTATTAACTAGGTCCAGTGTGTAGGCTTCCAGACTGCTTTTCTTCTGTGTAGGAGCCATACTTTCCTGTTTCTTCGCATTTTTTGTATTTTTAGAGTGTGAAAATTGCACATTTTAAATAATATAATATGAGAACTCTGGAAATCACATTCCCCTTCGTCCCACTCCCAGGGTTTGTTGTTGTTTGTACTGTTTGTTTAGTGACTTTCACACTGTAAATCTTTAATGTATGTATTCTTTTTCTCATGTGACCACTTGATGGTCTCTGCTTGGCTAGCTTGATGGTCAGCTAATTATTGGACTGAGATTTCTGAAAATATCTGGAACCAAATGTCTCTCAGCCTTTGCTGCGGGACCCTGTGTGGGTGTCAGAGCACACCTTCATTATTCTGGCAGGCAGTCTACAATTCTGCCTTAAATTTCACATCTTGCCTGTGCAGAGTCAAGGACAGTGGGACTTGAGAGATTAGGGCCTTCTTAGGTCTTTCTTGGTAATGTACACAGCACTGTACATGTGTATGGCATTCTAAAGTCCTAGTCTATGTTTGAGTTCTTCAAAGCTCCCTGTGAACATCTTGCATTCCCCAGTTTTTACTTCGTGCTAAGGGTTCTGATGAAAAAAGTGGACAACATGCTGGAACAGATGGATAATGTAAGGAGAAAGTTGGAAACTTGAAGAAAGTTTCAAACAGAAATGGAAGAAATAAAAATACTGTAACAGAAATGAAGAATAGCTTCGAAGGGCTCATCAGTATACTGGGAAGGGCTGAGGAAGGAAGCAGTGAGCTTCAAAGTTGTGTTAACAGAAACTTCCCAAACTGAAGAGAAAATTAATGTAAAAAAAGAACAGAATATCCAAGAATCGTGGGGAAATTACAAAAGCTATAACGTTTGCATAATGAGAATAGCAGAAAGAGAAAAAAGAGAAAAATGAGTAGAAGAAATATTTGAGATAATAATGGCTTAGAATTTTCCAAAATTAATGTCAGATATCAAGCCATAGATCCAACAAGCTCAGAGAACACCAAGCAAAAAAAAAAAAAACCCAAAAATTCTACACTTAGGAATATCACATTGAAACTGCACAAAATAAAAGACAAAGAAAAAGTCTTGAAGGACGCCATAGGGAAAAAAACCACCTTACCTATAGGAGAATAAGGATAAAAATTACATCAGATTTCTGTTCAGAATTATGTAAGCAAGAAGAGAGTGAAATATTTAAGGTGTTGAAAGAAAAAAAACTACCAACCTAGAATTCTGTATCCAGTGAAATTATCCTTCAAAAGTAAGGCAAAGTAAAGACTTTTCTCAGACAAAAATTGATGGAATTGTTACTGGCAGACCTACCTTGCAAGAATGTTATAAGAAGTTCTTTACAGAGAAGGAAAATGATACAGGTCAGAAATTTGGATCTGTGTAAAGAAAAGGAAGAGTCTTTGAGAAATTAATGAAGGCAAAATAATTTTTTTTCCAAAATAATTTCTTTTATTTGTCTTACTTACACCTGGTCTAACAGATAACAGTTTGTTCAAAATAATAGTAGCAGCAATATGTATTATGTGATTATAGTTTATGCATAAGTGAAATGAATGACAGCAATGTCATAAGGGATGAGAAGGAGAAATTGGGAATACTCTGTTATGAGGTACACGTACTAGCCATGAAGCTGTAGAGTGTTTCTTATAGGTGAACTTGGATTACTGGCAAACTCTCAGGCAACCACTGAAAGTTTTTAAAAAGATGTATAAGTGATATGCTATTAGGAGATAAAAAATAGAATCATAAAATGCTCAATTAATTCCAGAGAAGGCAGAAAAAGTTTGGAAGACAAAGAAACAAAGAACAAGGGCATTGAATAGAATAACAAATATAGTATGTATTAATCCAATATATTAAAAACACTTTAAATGTGAATAATCAAAATTCACCAATTAAAAGATAGTTACTATCAAGGTGGATTTAAAAATACAAACAAACAAGACCCAATCACATGTTGTTTGTGAGAAACCTGTTGTAAATACAAAGACACATATAGATTAAAAGTAATATGTCAGAGAAGGACATACGAAGCTAACACTAATCAAAAGGAAGCTGAAGCAGGCACTGGCTGGCTCAGTTGGAAAAGCATGTGACTCGATCTCAGGGTCATGAGTTCAAGCCTCACATTGGGTACAGAGATTACTTAAATAAAAACCTCAAAAAATAAAAAAAAAAGAAGCTGAAGTAGTTATATTAATTTCAGACAAAGCAGATTTCAGAGCAAAGAAAAATTATCAGTGATAAAGAAGGGCATTATGTATATTAAAGCAAATTGAATTAGCAATAACCTTCAAAACAGAAAGCACCAGGCCCAGATGGGTTTACTGTGAATTCTACCAAACTTTTGAAGAAGAAATACCAATTCTCTACAATATCTTCCAGAAGATAGAGACAGAGGAAGCATTTCCTAACTTATTTTATGAGGACAGCATTACTATAATACCAAAACCAGAAAAAGGCATTATAAGAAAGGAGAACTTCAAACAATATTTCTCATGAACATAGATGCAAAAATGTTCAGCAAATAAATTTTAGCAAATTGAATTCAGCAAGGTAAAAAAATAATTATACACCATGACCAAGTGGGATTTATTCCAGGAATGTAAGACTGGTTCAACACTCAAAAATCAGCTCAAGGTACTCCATTACATCAACAGGCTAAGGAAGAAAAACGATACCATTTAACAGATGCAGAAAAAACATTTGACGAAATTCAGCACTCATTCATGATTTAAAAAAAAAAAGAAAAGAAACAAACAAAACTCCTAAAACTAGGAATAGAGAGAAACTTCCTCAACTGGACCAAGAACATCTGGGAAAAACCTACAGGTAGCATCAAACTGGTGAGTTACTAGATGCTTTCCCCCAGTATTGGTGGTATTGGTGAAAGACAAATATTCAGTGCAATAGAATAGAGAGCCCAGAATTGGCCCACATAAAACTGATCTTTAACAAAGGAGCAAAGGCAGTTCAATTGAGAAAGAATAGTTTTCAACAAATGGTGCTGGAACAACTGGATATCTACATGCAAAAAAAAAAAAAGTTGGGATGTCTCTCTTCTGTTATCTAAGAGTTGTTTTTTTTTTTTTTGCATTTTTTAAAATTTTATTATGTTACATTAATCACCATACATTACATCATTAGTTTTTGATGTAGTGTTCCATGATTCATTGTTTGTGTATAACACCCAGTGCTTCATTCAATACGTGCCTTCTTTAATACCCATCACCAGGCTAACCCATCCCCTCACCCCCCTGCCCTCTAGAACCCTCAGTTTGTTTCTGAGTCCATAGTCACTCATGGTTCGTCTCCCCCTCCAATTTCCCCACCTTCATTTTTATAGGATTGAATTATTTCTACTTATATGTTTGATATGTTTTCATGTATGTCAAAGTTTTAAATTACAAATTCAATTTTGTCAATAAATATTGGTCTTAGGACTTTCTTTATTTTACTTGGTTTTTGTCATTTGTGTTCTTCAGGTGATTTGTGCATTTTATATAAATTGTCCTATTTATTGATATAAAGTTGTTTATAATCTCATTGTTTTTTTAATGTTATGTGGGAATCTATAGTGATACTTACATTCCTGATATTAGCAATTTTTTTCTTCCAGTATTTTTTATCAGCTTAGCTAGAAGTTTATTAATTGTATTGATTCTTTTTGAAGAACCATCTTTTGGTTTCATTGACTTCTTTGGTATTATTTGTCAGTTTTCTGCTCTCACCTTATTTATTCCCTTCTACTTATTCTGGGTTCAGTATTTTCTTTTGTTTCTAGTTTCCCAGAGGGGAAGATTGCATCACTGATTTTTGACATTTCTTAATTTCTAATATAAGCATCAAAAACCATAAAATTCTCTCTGAGCATTGCTTTAGCTGCATCCCACAAATTTGCATAGGTTGTATATTCATATAACTCAAAGTATTTTATAATATCTCTCGTGATTTCTTCTTTGACTCTAAGTTAATTTAGAAATGTTACATTTTCTAAATTTGGGCTCTTTTTTTTTTTTTTTTTAAAGAGAGAGAACATGCACCAGAAGGGAGGGGAGGGGCAGAGGGAGAGAGAGAGAATCTTATGCAGGTTCCATGGCTGAGCCCCATATGGGGCTCAGTCCTGCAGGGCTCAATTCCACCGCCCTGAGATCATGACCTGAGCCAAAATCAAGAGTTGTACGCTTAACTGACTGAGCCACCTAGGCATCCTGAGGTTATTTTTAGATATCTTTTTTTTTTTAATATTTTATTTATTTGACAGAGAGAGAGATAGCGAGAGCAGGAACACAAGCAGGGGAAGTGGGAGAGGGAGAAGCAAACTTCCCGCTGAGCAGGGAGCCCGATGTGGGACTTGATCCCAGGACTCCGGGATCATGACCTGAGCCGAAGGCAGATGCTTAACGACTGAGCCACGCAGGCGCCCGTATTTTTAGATATCTTTATATTATCACTTTTTAATTTAACTCCATTGTGGTCAAAGAGCATTCTCTATATGATTTCAGTGTACTGATATTTATTGAGACTTGTTTTATGTCCAAGTATATGGTTTTAATTAATGTTTCATTTGCACTTGAAAATAATTCTAATTTTGTTTTTCTTAGGTGGAGTATTTTATGTTAGAAGGTTAAACTTTTTGATAGTGTTGCTCAATTTTTCTATATCCATACTGATTTACTGTCTTTTTGTTGTATCAGTTACTAAGAGAACATTTTGAAATATGCAACTATAATTGTGGATTCTATATTTCCCTTTTTAGTTCTGTTGGTTTGTTCCTCAGTTGTTGTTGTTGTTGTTTTTTTTCCTGAAGCTATGTTATTTAGCACATGAACATTTAGGATTGTTAAAACTCCTTGATTAATTTCTCCCTTTTTATTTATGAAATATCCTTCTTTATCCATGGCAATATTACTTTATTTTAACTCTATATTTTGTTTGATGTCAGTATAGTCAGTCAGCTTTCTTATGATTAGTTTTTGCATGGCATATCTTTTTTCATCCTACTTTTAACCTATCTGTGCCATTATGTTTAATGCTTTTCTTATGGACAGATGGGCAGAAAAGAGTTAACATGGCAGGTCTGAGACCACTCTTCTTAGGAAGGTCTGCTTGTAAAGTTGACCTTTGAGTGGAACCTCCTACCACTCTGTGATAGTTGTGACTCACTGTGCCTAAACTGCAAACAATGGATTATACTGAATGCCTGCCATCCTCTCAGAGTCTCTTCTGGTATGGGTTAGGCAGAGCTGGTAAGCAACCAATATATAGTGAAAACCTTTGGCACTGGTCTCTAATGAACTTCCTTGGTAGACAGTATTTCATATGATTTGTAGCAATTGTGAAGAATTAAATGCTTCTTGTGTGACTCCACACCTCTTGGAAGTTTGCACCTGATTTCCTCCAGACTTTTTTCCATGCTCCTTTTTTCTTTGCTGATTCTGCTTTGTATTCTTTTACTGTAACAAATGATATGAGTACACCTGTACAGCAAGACATGTAAATCTTCCTAGTGAATCATTGAACTTGTACCTGTAGGTGGTCTTGATATCCCTAATACAACAGTAGTGAGATGGGTTCTGCTCTTTTATCCAGTTTTATTATCTCTGCCTTTTAATTGGGGTTAGACCATTTACATTAAGTATCTAAATATTTTGGTTTAAATCTACCATCTTACTATTCCTTTTTCTTATTATCTTCTTTTTTCCCTTTCTCCTTTTTTTCTATCTCATTTTGAATTAACAGAGTATTTTTATTAATTTATTTTATCCCCACTGTTGGTTTATTAGCTCTGATTTTTTGTCTTATTTTTGTAATGGTTGCTTTGAGGTTTGCAGCATGCATCTTTATCTTATCAGTTGGCCTTTACATAATATTATACCTCTTTACATAAATATAAAAACCTTCTATAACACTATGCCTCCATTTTTTCATTCTTTTCCTTTTTGCTGTTACAGTAAAACATTTTTCTTGGGCATACATTATGAACCACACAGTATCTTGCTATTATTTTTGCTTTAAATAGTCATTTTTAAAAGAAATTAAATAATGAAAAATCTTTCTTATATTTAATCACATAATTACCATTTATAGCACTCTATTTTTTTGTGTATATACAAGTTTCCATTTGGTATGATTTTCTTTCTGCCTAAAGAACTTTACTTTTCTTGTTGTGGAGGTCTGGTGATGAGCACTTTTAACTTCTCTTTGTCTTAAAGATCTTCATTTCACCTTTATTTTTCAAAGATCTTTTGTATAAAATTCAAGGTGGGCCTTTTTTCTCTCAACAATTTAAAGGTGTTCTTTCTTCTTTTTTTTTTTTTTTAAGGTTTATTTATTTGTTTGAGAGAGAGAGCCCATGCAAGGGGAGGGGCAGAGGGAGAGGGAGAAGCAGACTTCCTGCTGAGCAAGAAGCCTCACGTGGGGCTCAATCCCAGGACCCTGAGATCATGACCTGAGCCAAAAGGAAGAGTTGGACGCTTTAGCAACCCAGCCACCCAGGTGCGCCTAAAGGTGTTATTTCCATTTCTTTTGACTGCATACTTTCATAGTCCCAGTGAGCTATCTGTTGTCATTTTTGACTTTGCTCCTCTGAATATAATAATTTCATCTTCATCTCTGTTTTTGTGAAAGTAATTTGGTTATGATGTGCCTTAGTGTGGTTTTCTTTGTGTTTATTATATGTGGATTCTTTGATCCTCTTGAATCTGTATAGTTTTTATCTTTTTGAAAAATTTCGAAAATCACTTCTACACTTTTTCACTTCTCTCATTTCCTCTCTTCTGTTTCTGGGAATTTAATTGCATATGTATTAGACTGCTTTATATTCTCCCACAGGTCACCGAGGCTTTGTTCCTTTATTTTTGGTGTTTTTTTAAAAATAACCTCTCTTTTAAAATTTGGAATGTTTCTTTTTTTTTTTTAAAGATTTTTATTTATTTATTGAGAGAGAGAGAGAATGATAGAGAGCATGAGAGGGAGGAGGGTCAGAGGGAGAAGCAGACTCCCTGCTGAGCAGGGAGCCCGATGCTGGACTCCATCCTGGGACTCCAGGGTCATGACCTGAGCCGAAGGCAGTCGCTTAACCAACTGAGCCACCCAAGCGCCTCTAAAATTTGGAATGTTTCTGTTGCTGTTTTCATTCACTGATGTTTTCCCCTGCAGTGTCTGACATGTTACTAATCTCACCTAGTGGTAATTTTATGCAGATATTGCATTTTTGATCTCTAGAAGTTCCACTTAGTTCTTTTTTAAATAATATCTATTTCTCTCCTAATTGTGTTCAAGTTTTTCTTTATATCCTTGTACTTTTTAATTGTATTTATAATAGCTCTCTTAAAGTCCTTGTTCATCATCTGTCATTATCAGGTCTGTTTCTTTGGATTGATTTTTTTTCTCCTGATTATGGTCTGTGTTTTCCTGATTTCGTCCCATGTCTGATGATTTTTTATTGGATGCCAGAATTGTGAATTTTACATTGGATTTTGTGGTATTGTTTTAAAGAGTGTTTTATTTTATTCTACCAAGTATTTAAATTATAGGTCAGTTTTATCCCTTTAAAGTTTGCTGTTAACTTTTGTTATAGGGGATCTAGAATATGTATTTTATTGATTTTTTAACCCTTCTTGCATGGCCTGTTTTTGGTGGCATCTTCACTGAATGTTCCATATATTGAGCACATTTTCTCCATTTGATGGGGGATGATCAAGTGATTTCCTGCATTGTGTAATGCTGAGAATTGTTTAACTAAAAGTTTCTTGATAATTATTCTTTGCTTCCACAGTATTTCTTTTTAGAGCAATACAGTATAATAGAACTTTCTGTGATGTTGGCTATATTCTATATTTGTTAGTTAACTTGGTAGTCATTAGCCATCTCTGGCTATTGAGCATTTGAAATGTCAGTACTATGACAAAGAGACTAAATTTTAAATTTAATTTAATTTTAATATATTTACATTTTAATCGTCACATGTGGTCAATAGTTAATGAACTAGACAGCATAGTTTGAGAGAGTCATTGCTGCAGCTTCTCCATTCCCTCTATTTCCAGATGATTTTAGCTTTGTGAAAAGTAGATTGCATTGAGATCAGATAGTATGCTCTAGTCTCTTCTTTACTTGATTTATTTCCTTTTAATTTCATGTGATTTATTTATTTATTTTTATTAACATTATATTTGTTTCAGGAGTACAGGTCTGTGATTCATCAGTCTTACACAATTCACAGCGCTCACCATAGCACATACCCTCCCCAGTGTCCATCACCCAGCCACCCCTTCCCTCCCACCCCCCTCCACTCCAGCAACCCTCAGTTTGTTTCCTGAGATTAAGAGTCTCTTATGGTTTGTCTCCCTCTCTGGTTTCATCCTGTTTCATTTTTCCCTCCCTTCCCCTATGATCCTCTGTCTTGTTTCACAAATTCCTCATATCAGTGAGATCCTATGACACTTGTCTTTCTCTGATTGACCTATTTCACATAACATAATACCCTCTAGTTCCATTCATGTCATTGCAATTGGCAAGATTTCATTTTTTTGATGGCTGCATAATATTCCATTATATATATATACCACATATTCTTTATCCATTCATCTGTTGATGGACATCTAGGCTCTTTCCATAGTTGCTGCTATAAACATTGGGGGCCATGTGCCCCTTTGGATCACTACATTTGTATCTTTGGGGTAAATACCCAGTAGTGCAATTGCTGGGTCGTGCAATAGCTCTATTTTTAACTTTTTGAGGAACCTCTATACTGTTTTCCAGAGTGGCTGCACCAGCTTGCATTCCCACCAACAGTGTAGGAGGCTTCCCCTTTCTCCGCATCCTCGCCAACATCTGTTGTTTCCTGACTGTTAATTTTAGTCATTCTGAATGGTGTGAGGTGGTATCTCATTGAGATTTTGATTTGTATTTCCCTGATGCTGAGCTATGTTGAGGACTTTTTCATGTGTCTGTTGGACATTTGGGGTTGTCTTCTTTTCTGTTCATGTCTTCTCTCCATTTCTTGATTGGATTATTTGTTCTTTGGATGTTGAGTTTGATAAGTTCCTTATAGATTTTGGATACTAGCCCTTTAACTGATACGTCATTTGCAAATATCTTCTCCCCTTCTGTCAGTTGTCTTTTGGTTTTGTTGACTGTTTCCTTTGCTGTGCAAAAGCTTTCTATCTTGATGAAGTCCCAATAGTTCATTTTTGCCCTTGCTTCCCTTGCCTTTGGCAGTGTGTCTAGGAAGAAGTTGCTGCAGCTGAGGTCGAAGAGGTTGCTGCCTGTGTTCTCCTCAAGGATTTTGATGGATTCCTGTCTCATATTGAGGTCTTTCATCCATTTTGAGCCTATTTTTGTGTGTGGTGTAAGGAAATGGTCCAGTTTTATTCTTCTGCATGTGGCTGTCCAATTTCCCAACACCATTTGTTGAAGAGACTTTTTTCTTTTTTTTTTTTTGAGAGACTGTCTTTTTTTTTTTTTTTAAAGATTTTATTTATTTATTTTTATTTGAGAGAGAGAGAATGAGAGAGAGGGAGTACATGAGAGGGGGGAGGGTCAGAGGGAGAAGCAGACTCCCTGCCGAGCAGGGAGCCCGATGCGGGACTCGATCCAGGGACTCTGGGATCATGACCTGAGCCGAAGGCAGTCACTTAACCAACTGAGCCACCCAGGCGCCCGAGAGACTGTCTTTTTTCCATTGGACATTCTTTCCTGCTTTGTCGAAGATTAGTTGACCATAGAGTTGAGGGTCCATTTCTGGGCTCTCTGTTCTGTTCCATTGATCTATGTGTCTGTTTTTGTGCCAGTACCATACTGTCTTGATGATGACAGCTTTGTAATAGAGCTTGAAGTCTGGAATTGTGATGCCACCAGCTTTGCTTTTCTTTTTCAACATTCCTTTGGCTATTCGGGGTCTTTTCTGGTTCCATACAGGTTTTAGGATTATTTGTTCCATTTCTTTGAAATAAGTTGATGGTATTATGATAGGGATTGCATTAAATGTGTAGGTTGCTCTAGGTAGCATAGACATTTTCACAATATTTGTTCTTCCAGTCCATGAGCATGGAATGTTTTTCCATTTCTTTGTGTCTTCCTCAATTTCTTTCATGAGTATTCTATAGTTTCCTGAGTATAGATTCTTTGCCTCTTTGTTTAGATTTATTCCCAGGCATCTTGTGGTTTTGCGTGCAATTGTAAATGTGATCAACTCCTTAATATCTCTTTCTTCTGTCTTGTTGCTGGTGTGTAGAAATGCAACTGAGTTCTGTGCATTGATTTTATATCCTGCCACTTTGCTGAATTCCTGTATGAGTTCTAGCAGTTTTGCGGTGGAGTCTTTTGGGTTTTCCACATAAAGTATCATATCATCTGTAAAGAGTGAGAGTTTGGCCTCTTCTTTGCTGATTCGGATGCCTTTTATTTGTTTTTGTTGTCTGATTGCTGAGGCTAGGACTTCTAATACTGTGTTGAACAGCAGTGGTGATAGTGGACATCCCTGCTGCGTTCCTGACCTTAGGGGAAAAGCACTCAATTTTTCCCCATTGAGAATGATATTCTCTGTGGGTTTTTCATAGATGGCTTTTATGGTACTGAGGTATGTACTCTCTATCCCTACACTCTGAAGAGTTTTAATCAAGAAAGGATGCTGTACTTTGTCAAATGCTTTCTCTGCATCTCTTGAGAGGATCATGTGGTTCTTGTTCTTTCTTTTATTAATGTATTGTATCACATTGATTGATTTGCGGATGTTGAACCAACCTTGCAGCCCAGGAATAAATGGCACTTGGTCATGGTGAATAATCCTCTTAATGTACTGTTGGATCCTATTGGCTAGTATTTTGGTGAGAATTTTTGCATCCATGTTCATCAGGAATATTGGTCTGTAGTTCTCCTTTTTGATGGGGTCTTTGTTTGGCTTTGGGATCGAGGTAATGCTGGCCTCATAAGCAGTTTTCCTTCCATTTCTATTTTTTTTCCATTTCTATTTTTTGAAACAGCTTCAGAAGAATAGGTATTAATTCTTCTTTAAATGTTTGGTAGAATTCCCCTGGGAAACCCTGGGCTGTTGTTAGTTGGGAGATTTTTGATTACTGCTTAAATTTCCTTACTGGTTATGGGTCTGTTCAGGTTTTCTATTTCTTCCTGGTTCAGTTTTGGTAATTTATACGTCCCTAGGAGTGCATCCATTTCTTCCAGATTATCTAATTTGCTGGCATACAGTTGCTCATAATATGTTCTGATAATTGTTTGTATTTCTTTGGTGTTGGTTATGATCTCTCCTCTTTCATTCATGATTTTATTTATTTGGGTCCTTTCTCTTTTCTTTTTGATAAGTCTGGCCAGGGGTTTATCAATCTTATTAATTCTTTCAAAGAACCAGCTCCTAGTTTCGTTGATCTGTTCTGCTGTTCTTTTGGTTTCTATTTCATTGATTTCTGCTCTGATCTTCATTATTTCTCTTCTCCTGCTGGGTTTAGGTTTTATTTGCGGTTCTTTCTCCAGGTCCTTTAGGTGTAGGGTTAGGTTGTGTATTTGAGACCTTTCTTGTTTCTTGAGAATGGCTTGTATTGCTATATACTTTCCTCTTAGGACTGCCTTTGCTTCATCCCAAAGTTTCTGAACAGTTGTGTTTTCATTTTCATTTGTTTCCATGAATTTTTTAAATTCTTCTTTAATTTCCTAGTTGACCCATTCATTTTTTAGTAGGACGCTTTTTAGCCTCCATGTATTTGAGTTCTTTCCGACTTTCCTCTTGCGATTGAGTTCTAGTTTCAAAGCACTGTGGTCTGAAAATATGCAGGGAATGATCCCAATCTTTTGGTACCCGTTGAGATCTGATTTGTGACCCAGGATCTGATCTGTTCTGGAGAATGTTCCATGGGCAC
Source organism: Neomonachus schauinslandi (assembly GCF_002201575.2). Lineage (NCBI taxonomy): Eukaryota > Metazoa > Chordata > Mammalia > Carnivora > Phocidae > Neomonachus > Neomonachus schauinslandi. The sequence goes on along the minus strand of NC_058409.1, from coordinate 23,773,654 downwards.
TAGAGAAGAATGTGTATTCTGTTGCTTTGGGATGGAATGTTCTGAATATATCTGTGAAGTCCGTCTGGTCCAGTGTGTCATTTAAAGCCTTTATTTCCTTGTTGATTTTCTGCTTAGATGATCTGTCCATTTGAGTGAGGGGTGTGTTAAAGTCCCCTACTATTATTGTATTGTTGTCGATGTGTTTCTTTGATTTTGTTATTAACTGGCTTATATAACTGGCTGCTCCCATGTTAGAGGCATAGATTTTTAAAATTGTTAGATCTTCTTGTTGGATAGACCCTTTAAGTATGATGTAGTGTCTTTCCTTGTTTCTCATAGTCTTTGGTTTAAAATCTAATTTGTCTGATATAAGGATTGCACCCCAGCTTTCTTTTGATGTCCATTAACATGGTAAATGGTTTTCCACCCCCTCATTTTAAATCTGGAGGTGTCTTTGGGTCTAAGATCAGTCTCTTGCAGACAGCATATTGATGGGTCTTGTTTCTTTTTATCCAGTCTGATACCCTGTGTCTTTTGATTGGGGACATTTAGCCATTTACATTCAGGGTAACTATTGAAAGATATGAATTTAGTGCCATTGTATTGCCTGTAAGTTGACTATTACTGTATATTGTCTCTGTTCCTTTCTTGTCTATGTTACTTTTAGGCTCTTTCTTTGCTTAGAGGACCCCTTTCAATATTTCTTGTAGGGCTGGTTTGGTGTTTGCAAATTCTTTAATTTTTTTTGTCGTGGAAGATTTTTCTCTCTCCTTCTCATTTCAATGACAGCCTAGATGGATATAGTATTCTTGGCTGCATATTTTTCTCATTTAGTGCTCTGAATATATCATGTCAGTCCTTTCTGGCCTGCCAGGTCTCTGTGGATAGGTCTGCTGCCACTCCAATGTTTGTACCATTCTAGGTTACAGACTTCTTGTCCCAAGCTGCTTTCAAGATTTTCTTTTTGTCTCTGAGACTTGTGAGTTTTACTATTAGATGTTGGGGTATTGACCTATTTTTATTGATTTTGAGGGGGCTTCTCTGTGCCTCCTGGATTTTGATGCCTGTTTCCTTCCCCAAATTAGGGAAGTTCCCTGCTATAATTTGTTCCAACATACCTTCTGCCCCTCTCTCTCTTTCTTCTTCTTCTGGAATCCCAATTATTCTAATGTTGTTTCACTTTATGGTATCACTTATCTCTCAAAATCTCCCCTTGTGATCCAGTAGTTGTTTATCTCTCTTTTTCTCAGTCTCTTTATTCTCCATCATTTGGTCTTCTATATCACTAATTCTCTCTTCTGCCTCATTTATCCTAGCAGTTAGAGCCTCCATTTTTGATTATGCCTCATTAATAGCCTTTTTGATTTCGACTTGGTTAGATTTTAGTTCTTTTATTTCTCCAGAAAGGGATTTTCTAGTATCTTCTATGCTTTTTTCAAGCCCAGCTAGTATCTTTATAATCGTCATTCTAAACTCTAGTTCTGACATCTTACTAATGTCTGTGTTGATTAGGTCCCTGGCAGTCGGTACTGCCTCTTGTTCTTTTTTTGAGGTGAGTTTTTCTGTCTTGTCATTTTGTCCAGAGGAGAATAGATGAATGAGAGAACAAAATGCTAAAAAAAATGCTAAAAGGGTAACAACGACCCCAGAAAAATTTATACTAAACAAACCAGAAGAGACCTGAAACTGAGGGGAAAAGAAAGGGGAAAAAAAAAATATGATCAGGCTGGTGAATATAACAGAGCCACACACTAGATTTTGGGTGTATTTTGGTCTGTTAGAAGAAATTGCCTCCCAAAATTTTAAAGAAAGAAAAACTTATATATATACACAAAAATTAGGGTAAATACGATGAAGGGATGGAATATGACTATAAAGATAAAAATTAAAAAAGATTTTAAAAAAGGAATTGGTAAGAAGTTGGTTGAAAAAAGAATGAAAAAAATTAAAAAAAAAAAAGAATGTGATCAGGCAGGAGACTAGGACAACGTTATACAGTAGATTTAGGGTATATTTTGGTCTGTTAGAAGAAACTGTATCCCAGAATTTTAAAGAAAAAGAAACATATATTCACAAAAAATAAGGTTATATACAATGAAAAGATAGAATATGAATGTAAAAATGAAAAATTAAAAACAATTTTAAAAAAGGAATTGAGAAGATGTTGCTTGAAAAAGGAAAGAAGAAAAATTCAACTAAAAAGAAAAAGGAAAAAGAAAATTTAAAAAATTAACTTTGAAACACTAAAGCATCATGGGAAAAAAGCCATGAATTCTATGTGCTGTATTCCCCTGGCGCTGGAGTTTTGCCGTTCTCATTGATCAGTAAACTTGGTCTTGGCTGGATGGTCTTGCTGATCTTCTGGGCAAGGGGCCTGTTGCCGTGGTTCTCAGACATCTTTGCCAGAGGTGGAATTGCCCCACCCTTGCCCCAGGGGTCAGGCTAAGTAATCTGCTCGGGTTTGCTCTTGGTAACTTTTGTTCCCTGCAAGCTTTCCGTACAACTTTGGAGGACGCGAGTGAAAATGGTGGCCTCCCAATCTCTGCCCTGGAGGAGCCGAGAACTCAGGGCCCCATTCCTCAGTGAGCCCCCAGAGAAAAGTAGTCAATCACTACTGTCTCCCTGGTCTCTGGCCATACTCCGTGCTCACCCAGCCTGTGACCAAGCATTTCTATCTCTGGCACATGACCCCGTTGGGAGTCTCCAAATGCAGCAGGTCCCTGCAGTGCGCTCCTGCTCTGTTCCTTCCGGGGGAGGAAGGGCAGTCTCCCCAGATCTGCCACTTGTTGGGTCCCTGCTCAAAGAGCAGTGGCCCGACTGTGCCGCGGATCACGGTTCATGGCAACCCCGAGCTGAGAGCCCATTCCTCAGCTCCATCTATGCAGCTGGCTTCCCTGCTCTGATACCTGGGAGCTCTGCCACACTCAGGCACTCCCAGTCTTCCTGTGACCCTGAGACTACACTGTCCCAGCGAGGGTTCCACTCCCCGCTTAGCCACTGGAGCGACGTCCCTCAGCGGAGCAGACTTCTAAAAGTTTCGATTTTGTGCTCCGCTGCTCTATCACTTGCTAATAGCCGGCTGACGGAGGCTCCCTACCCCCCACAGTCTGTTTTCCTGAATATCGCCTCGGATTCACTTCTCTGCACGTCCTACCTTCCAGAAAGTGGTCGCTTTTCTGTTCAGAGTTGCTGCTATTCTTTTCTTTTATTTCCTGTTGAGTTTGTAGATGTTCCGAATGGTTTGATAACTATCTAGCTGAATTCCTGCGACCAGATGAAATTTAGGTCTTCTACTCCTCCGCCATCTTGCTCCTTCCCCTCATGTGATTTTTTTTTCTCTTTCTTTTGCTTTTTGCCTCTCTGGTATGTGAAAGAGTTTACTGCCAGGCACCCGTCACGACATAAGTGTCCCGTCTCTGCCCCCCTGCCGCCATGATGATTGATGATGAGATTAGGGCTGCTAAGGCCCTCCTGCTTCTTCAGTGCACATTTAAAATGGATCTCAAGGCTCTTTCTAAGGGGGCCCTGCCAGGTAAGCAATATCCATGGGTTCCCTTTGTGAACAGTTGCTTCATAATTGCTGTTTTTGCCTTCAGAATTTAGTATTTTATCCTGTAGGACTTAAGGAATACAAAGAAAGAAGCTGCTTTTAGAATATTAGTCTTGTGGCTCTGTCATGACTCTGAGCCTTTCATGGGGATCTGGGAAATGAAAAGCAAGCAGGCTTCATGTTCTAGGAAGCTGAGATCTGATTTTAGGAAATATAAGAAAAATTGAACTGTTAGGCCTGAATGGCTCTGGTACTTTCAGTACCTTGCTTCATCAAACTTAGCCTTTATTGGTGTCTTATTTTTGTATTGTTTTGGATCAGAACTTGCCAGTGTCTTCTGATTCATACTTATTCTCTTCATCTGACCCATGCTGGCAGGCTGGGACCACGGACCCAGAGGGGGTTCAGCCTAGAGGGCCAGGACCCGCCTAGAGGGTCCCTGGTTGCACACAGGATAGAAATCAAACACGAACCAGCAAGAGGTGAAAGCAGAGTTTATTGAAGGTATAGAGAGAGTGCAGATACAGACAGAGTGTCTGGGAGACTCAGAAAGGAAAAAAGACAGCCTCATCCTTGTTTGGGGTCTGGGCATTTTTATTGAGGGTTGTGGTATTGTGTACATGTCCTCTAAGGCAACCAGGAACCAGTAAAAACAAAGACAAGGACCCAGGTATTATCCTGATGTGGGAAAAAGGCAAAAGAAAAATTCAGTTTCCTTACTACTTACAGCCAATTGACAAATCCTTGAAATAAGCAGAGTGACATTCCTCAAGGATCTCAGCTGCCTTGATGTTAATACTTTGCTAAAAGTAAAAGGCAGTCTTAGCTTAACATTATCCCAACCCCCATGGGAGGTTGGGGTAATGTTAAAAGGGTAAGTCTTTTTTAACATATAAAAATTTCCTTGGAGGGACGCCTGGGTGGCTCAGTTGGTTAGGCGACTGCCTTCGGCTCAGGTCATGATCCTGGAGTCCCGGGATCGAGTACCACATCGGGCTCTCTGCTCAGCAGGGAGTCTGCTTCTCCCTCTGACCCTCCCCCCTCTCATGCTCTCTCTATCTCATTCTCTCTCTCAAATAAATAAACAAAATCTTTAAAAAAAAAATTCTTTGGAAACTTCCTATATTTCTACCTGCCCCCTGCCCCGCCTGCCCCACCCCCCGCCCCAAGATATATGTTGGCATTCATTCCCCAAGCATATGACCCACCAATATACATCTGAAGGGTCTCATGACTAAGGTTTTATTAGACAGTAATAAATGACCTTTTCCTAACAATAGTTAGCCCCCTCTAGGTCCTGGAAACCTTGCTTGCAGAATTCCTTAGAGACTTATGCTATCCCTAACCCCCTCCCAACCTGAAAGTATATAATGGGCCACTCCTCATGACCCCTGTGCAGGTCTTTCTCCCACAGGTCCTCTCCCTGTGCTTTAATAAAACTACCTTTTGCACTGAAGATGCCTCAAGAACTCTTTCTTGGCTGTTGGCTGCAAAACCCAACCTTTTCCTATGCCACCTTTTCCTACATCAGTCCCTTGGGGCCAGGTGGGAGGGTCTTGATGTTGAGGTGTCTAGTTGAAGTAGTCTAGAATGCACATATGATGGCTTTGTTCAGTCATTTTCACCTGGTCCTTCCTTAGATGTTATTTATTCTAAAGAAATGATTATGAGGTGCCTGGGTGGCTCAGTCAGTTAAGCATCTGCCTTTGGCTCAGGTTATGATCCAGGGTCCTGGGATCGAGCCCCATGTCAGGCTCCCTGCTCAGCGGGGAGTCTGCTTCTCCCTCTCCTTCTGCCTACCACTCTACCTACTTGTGTTCTCTCTCTGTTTCTCTGTCAAATAAATAGATCAAATCTTAAAAAAAAAAAAAGGAAATGATTAACTCCTAGTCCTTTACAAGGAGGACACCGCCCTACCCTTTTAAACAAATAAAATTCCCCCTAATACACTGGTCTGTGGGAGCTCATTTCAGTGTCTTACGTGGGACTAAATCCCTTACCTTAACCAAACATAATTCTACTTATTTTTAAGATTTGATTTATTTATTTGAGAGAAAGAGAGCACAGAGGGAGAGAGAGGGACAAGCAGACTCCCCCCTGAGCAGGGACCCCGAAGCAGGGCTCTATCCCAGGACCCTGAGATGATGACCTGAGCCCAAGACAGACACTTAACTGACTGAGCCACCCAGGTGCCCCTGCCAACCAGACATAATTCTAAAGATGATTTGATCATTTTCTGAAGCATGTACTTAGTGATAAACTTTGAAAGGAAACAGGTGAAAAGACTGGCTATATTCAGGGAGTGGGAATGGAATGGGAATGAATGATCTCTTTATTGACCCCTTTATGTTCTTTTCCTGGAATATCATTGTTCTAATTATTTCTAGGGACCAAGTATCGTTCAACCCTGAGTGTTGGTGATTGTTTCAGACTGGGCCAGACTGGTCACAGCATCAGCGACTTCCACCACTGAATGCTTTGGATGCAAAGGCGCTGAAGCAACTGAATGCAGGGATGTATGGCACTATCTCTAAGGTCCAGGTCCTAGATGATCTTGTAATGTCAGCTTCCAGCTTGGGGACCTGCACAGGACTGTGGACTTCACCCATCAACTGCTTTCTCTTGGTAGGATTCTTGGGAGCTAGAGAGAGCAAATAATTTGTTCTGTGTTGACCTGCCCCTTCACCCCACTTAGCAACTAACCCTCTCCTGGTGGAATATTCCACAGAGTTCTTATGACTGACTCAGTTGTCAGGGCATGCTGGATGGACTATATATGGTAAAAAATAAACTCCCAAATCTTCAAAACTCAAAAGGATAAAAATCTAATTTTCATTCGTAGAAAGTCCTATGTAGGTTGACTCTCCTCTAAATGTTGACTCAAGAATTTTGATTTCTTTCACTGCAGGATGACTGCTGTTTTGGAGTCCTTTCATCCTGGCCTCGTGGGGGATTTCATGATACATGTTAGAGTCCAGGCCTGTAAGTGGCATTTATCATTTCTGTCCACAGTCTCTTGACCAGAACTCTCAGGCCCCAATCTAATTTCAAGGGAGGTTGGGAAATGTAGAGTTTCTCTGTTTCCAGGAACGTGAAATAGGATTGGTAAACAACTAGTTAGTCTTTGACACAGTATTGGAAATTCATTTAAAGAGCTATGTGTACAATAAAAACTTCTAAGTATGTGTTTTGGTGTGGTCATAATCAGTTAATGCATTGTCTTCATGGAGACATAGTTGCTGTAGGACCCCGTTGTTTTTTTAAGGCCCTAACCAAACTTAGGTTTAATAATTACATAATCATTTTCTGATGCATGTGTTTAGCAATAAAATATGAAAGGAAACAGGTGAAGAAAGTGGCTGGTTTTTGGAGCCTGGAATGGAGAGGGAGAGGGAAGACAGGTGATTCCTATTTTTCTGAATAAACTTTCAAGAACTATTTGTGTTTAAAATATAGGCATGTATAAATTTGATAGAGGTAAATTATAGGAGTGACAAGAAAAAATTCCACTGGGACATAAGTTGTCTTCCAGTAACAGGGCTCACAACTGAGGCATCGTCTCTTCTGATAAATTTGGTCTGACATCTCCTCTTCTCGACAAGCGTATCTTCCATTTGTTCCATAGTAGCCTGTGATTCCCTCTGCTATAGAAGTTTACTCTGTTTTAATTGTTCATTTACATCTATATTGCCTTTATTGTTTTCCCCCAGTAAGCAAAGACTGATTTTTACCAATATTGCATTTTCAAGCTCTAGTGTAGTGCTAAACACTTAGTTTGGTGTATATTGAATGAATGTGATTTATAATAAGGAATATATATTTGGTCTTATTCTAGTTTCTGGCACTGAGCTTCTAAAACCCTTGGAATTTTCTAAGTGCTGAGAGTTACAAAGGTGTCTTTGTTACGTTAAAGAGGTGACTTAATGGAAAGCTTCCTGGGAATCTAAGTGAAGACTGGTTGCTGGGGGAACCAGCCCTGTGATTTGAGGGTTAGAAGTGACCAGTGATTTAATCACTTGTGCCTATATAATGAAGCCACCATAAAACCTGAAAAAGGTGTTCAGAAAGCTTCAGGTTGGTGAGCATGTGGAGGTGCTGCATGAATGGTACGCTCAGAGACCATGGAAGCTCTGCGCCCTTTTCCATATAGTTTGCCTTATGCATCCCTTTCATCTGCCTGTTCCTAAATTGTGTACTTTTATAATAAACTAGTAATCTAGCAGAGAAACTGTTTCTCTAAGCTCTGTGAGCCACTTTAGCAAATTAATGGAATCCAAGTAGGAGGTTGTTGGAACCTCTGGTTTATGGGATCTCTAGCTGGTAGGTCAGAAGCACTGATTAGTGCCTCTGAAGTGGAGGTGTGGTGGGGAGGGATGTAGTCTTGCAGGACTCGGTCCTTAACCTGTGGAATCTCATACCATCTCTAGGTGGACAGTGTCAGAATTAAGTTAAAGTGTAGAACCCTCAGCTGGTGTCAGAAAATTGCTTGGTGGTATTGGAAAACCTTCAAATTGTAATCATTGTCAGAATTGTAATGAATAATTGAAACTTGATTAAAACAATTGATTATATTTGTTCTCTGTGGCCCTGAGGGTCAGCCTTAGAACACATGAATAGAATAGTCAGACAGATACACTTGGGTTCTCTTTGATGAGAAATTTAACATAATTGCCAAAAAGTGGAAGGAGCTCCTTGACAGGTGGTGCGTTTCCTTTCTTTTCAGGAAGACGTTCTGGCATAAAAACAATGAGCAAATGGGGATAGTACAGAGACACCTTGTTATTAAATTCAGTAAACCTGTTGAGATCTATTACATGCTATATGCTGTGTACTGGGTAAAAAAAAAAAAAAGTGAAATACGTATGGCCTGTTCCCAGAATACTTTATGGTCTAATTGGGGATGGCAATGGTAGATGAGACATGTAAATAGATTAATTGAATGGATTCTGGAAAGTGACATGATAGAGGTTCAGAGTACTGTAAGAACTTAGCAAAAGTATTCTAAATGATGAATTCATAATCACTCTAAATGACAAAAGAGCCACTTCTAATTTGTCTGTGATTTTTTTTTTTTTAAGATTTTATTTTTTATTTGCGAGAGAGACAATGAGAGACAGAGAGCATGAGAGGGAGGAGGGTCAGGGGAGAAGCAGACTCCCTGCTGAGCAGGGAGCCTGATGTGGGACTCGATCCCGGGACTCCAGGATCATGACCTGAGCCGAAGGCAGTCGCTTAACCAACTGAGCCACCCAGGCGCCCGATGTTTTCTTTTGAAAAGGGAAATTTACCCCATGATGAATACCTGTTGTTGTTGTTGTTGTTGTTGTTTACAGAGGGAGAGAGAGCCGAGGGGAGAGGGAGAGAGAGAGAGAGAATCCTAGGCAGGCTCTGTGCCCAACACAGAGCCTGATGTGGGGCTCGATCTCACAACCCTGAGATCATGACCTGAGCCAAAATCAAGAATTGGATGCTTAACCAGCAAAGCCACCCAAGCACTCCAGAAGTCAGTGGTTTTTAAAGACAAAAGGGAATGCTTGAATATGTTATTTACAAAGAATTTGATTGGTGTTGATGGCAGAAAACTAATCTTGACTGGATATAATTGGTTGCTAAGGCTGTCACTAATCAGAGTCTCCTACTATAGCAAGTTGCAGGTGTTTGGGCTAAGTCCTTGGAGTATTTGCAGTTTGGCCCAGTTCAAAAGTTCATGGTTCTTACAGTGAGAACATGCATAAGTCTCATCTCCTTAATGGTTTCACAGCATTTTTAAAAACCCTGGACATAAATGACGCCATTGCATTTTACCTTTCTGCCTTTTGCTCAAGATCTTTCTCTGAAAACATCACTGATCAACCAATAATTATTTAGTCCTGTGTCACTGGGATGGACCTGTCCCTGGAAGTCGTGTCTCACATTGGGGGGAATTTTTAATTTTAATGAGTGTTTCAAGGGGTCACTGTTGTTAGGGTCAGGCCCCGGTGAGAAACAAGGAGGCAGGAAATGGTTCTTAGGTAATGTCCTCATCAGGGGCCTTATTAAGCCACCTGGAGGTTCAGGTGAATCAGTCTATGGAGTGACCATAATCAGATGCCTGTAGAGGTTTTGGATGGAACTTTCTTAGCAAGGTGATAAGCATAAAAGAGCAATTAGCAATAATAATAGTCTAAAAACCTTGCGGACAATAAGCATTAATATATGAAATTGTTAAGAATGTTTGATTGCTGGGCACCTGGGTGGCTCAGTTGGTTAAGCGACTGCCTTCGGCTCAGGTCATGATCCTGGAGTCCTGGGATCGAGTCCCGCATTGGGCTCCCTGCTCAGTGGGGAGTCTGCTTCTCCCTCTGACCCTCCCCCCTCTCGTGCTTTCTCTCTCTCATTCTCTCTCTCAAATAAATAAATAAAATCTTTAAAAAAAAAAGAATGATTGCTAAGTATATAAGGGCTCAGTAAATTTATCAGTTTTATAGAGCAGATCTAAGGAATAAAACTCTGTCAATTGTTTGCAAGTCAGCAAGGCCAGTACAAAATCATATTTTAACAAGATCAAGTCCAAAGTACAAAAATGGAGTCATCATTGGCAACTCTTTTCATATTTTTCTCCCTTTGCTCACAGTTCTCTACAGAAGACACCCATGGAGTAACATTAGTTTTTCAAGGCAAGAGTGGTTTCATCACCTGCTCTGGTTCCATCTAGTCCCTCGGTGGGGTATCCTATAAAAACCAACAACAAATTTCTCCAATTCTTCTGGTCCATAAAATCCATCCTGATGAAAAGCATCTAACATGGTCATCAGTGCAAACATAAGCTGTACACTTGGACAAGTTATAGCAGAGGTTACTGTTTTTAGTAGGCACTTGATTAAGATTAATAGTAGTATTGTTTGTGCTATCATTCTTAACTATGATCCTATTCCTGATGGTAACCAACTAAAGAGATTGAAATAATGTCCTAGTCTTGGCATGTGTCCTTCCTCAGCTAAGTTGTCATTATGCTTTATAGTTTTTAGTTCCCATTTTGCCAGATTGATTAACATCAAAACAACATTCTTCTAATAGGGCACTAGTGCCTCTTTGTAGGGCCATTAAGATATCAAGCGCCCGTCTGTTTTGTAGGACAACTTCTGCCAGGCCATCAGTTAGCATTTGTTGGTATTCAGATGCTTGAAGAGGAGCGTTAAAGGGGGTGGCCACAATCACTATGGATAGGGTTGCATATTGCTTTTTCCTGGTCTATTATTCCCATCCAAGGAAATAAGCCTTGGGTAAAGGAAAGACCAAGGCCCTTTCTGTCTGCCATTGGGTTACTGGTTGGCATCCATCAGAAATTATAACCTTCCCAGCTACACCAAGGTCTTTTGAACTGATATGAAAGGGATCTCCAGGGGTGCCTGGGTGGCTCAGTCGTTAAGCATCTCAGGTCATGATTCCGGGGTCCTGAGATCAAGCCCCACATTGGGCTCCCTGCTCGGCGGGAAGCCTGCTTCTCCCTCTCCCCCTCCCCCTGCTTGTGTTCCCTTTCTCGCTGTGTCTCTCTCTGTCAAATAAATAAATAAAATCTTTTAAAAAAATTAAAAAAAAAAGGGATCTCAGATTTGGTACATGAGCAGTGTACCAAAAGAAGAACTTTTCCAATGGTGGTGTCTGGGGCAAGACCCACAAACACCCTTTCCATTTAATAGGAGGAATGGAGTAAATATTGGTGCTACACACACAGAAATATCTAGAACCTTCTAGGGACAAGAGATAAGTGGGTCTCTGCCCAGACTCTCTTGTCATTTTCAGAGGAAGAAATCTCATGATCAAAAATGTACTTTTCACAGAGTACATATAATCTGATTTACTGGAATTATGCAAGTGATTATGAGAGTGTCTTATATTTTTCTATACTTTAAGTAGTAAATGAGTCTGATTATTAGGAATCAAACACAGGCTAAGCTATGGCATGTTTCTAGGAAAAGGTTAGATGGAATTAAGTTTCCACTATTCTCCAGATTATTTTTCATCAGTTTCCCATATTGTTCTTTTAGGGGGAAGCACACCTGCTTCACACTACCCAGTTCCAATACAGATTTCATTTTCCCATCGTAAGCACACATTATGAAAAATCACACTGTAGTCATGTAAACTCCAATGTAGAATGAATTCATGACTATCTGAATCTTACAAAAGTGTGTGGTTACAGACATCCAATGGAAGATAACCTGATGTTCTACCAATACCATTTATATTTTCAAAACATAAGGAAGATTATTAGTCAATGTCCAGATGTGAGTGAGAGGTATTCCCTTACAAGCAGAGAGGAACCTGGTAGAAGGCAGTTATATCTAGGGTATGTTTTCCAGATAGAAGTTGGTGAGTATTTTCAAATACACCAAAAAAGAATCCTACATTTTTCCAGTTAAGTTTTTCTTTTCCTCAGGAATAGAGGTGAAGCTATTAATTCAGGTACCTCATGAGTGTGATTTGCTCTGGCACAAATCCAACAGTCAGTTAGGTTTTCAGAATCAAAGTTTTTTCAGGGTAAGGACAAAAGGTTCTGATAAGGCTTGACCATCAGCAGTGAGGGTCACAAGAAAAAATAAAATGTTAACCTAGAGGCTAAAATTATTCCTAATAACAGAGACCATTGTAGGACAAACTTAGAGAAACACAGATATATTGGCTAGTATATGAGTTCCATGCAGGATAGAGTAATTAGCTGAGAGATTTAATCCATAGGGCACATAACCAATATGAAAGCAGTCAGTTCTCCCAGTAATATAGGGTTTTACCATTACTTAAGGGGTCCTACTATGTGTAATATAGACAAAAAGTATTAAGATACTTATTAGGACAGATAACAGCCCAAATACTTGAGTCCAGCATTTCTTCATGACTGATTTTTCAAAGAATATGAGGGGTGCTCTCTAATTTAAAATCCCAACCATAAACCTATTGAAAGAATTCTTCATTTCATGCAGAGTGGTCCACAAGAAGGAGAAGGATATATGTTACAAATGGTGTCATAGTGCTTTATAGAAAGGTAGCTAAAGGAGCTTCCCCAATAGATGATTCTAAAAAAGGGTTATAAAAAAAATAAGTTATTGGTTAAAAAAAAAAAAAGACCAGGGTGACTGGGTGGCTTAGTCGGTTAAGTATCTGCCTCCAGCTCGGGTCATAATCTCAGGGTCCTGGGATGGTGCCCTGCATTGGGCTCCCTGTTCAGTGGGGACTCTGCTTTTCCCTCTTTCGCTGCCCCTCCTCCCTCCTCACGCTTGTGCGTGCGTGCACACACACACTCTCTCTCCTAAATAAATAATAAATAAAATCTTTTTTTTAAGGTTTTATTTATTTATTTGACAGAGACACAGTGAGGGAACACAAGCAGGGGGAGTGGGAGAGGGAGAAGCAGGCTTCCCACCAAGCAGGGAGCCCGATGTGAGGCTCAGTCCCAGGACCGTGGGATATTGACCTCAGCCCAAGGCAGATGCTTAACTCCTGAGCCACCCAGGCACCCCAGTAAATAAAATCTTTAAAAAAAAGAAAGGACAAGAAAATACATAGGCCTGGTCCAGTGTTTTGGGAAAACTGTCTACCCAGATGTTGTGTGCTTCAACTCTGGGTCTGTTTGAGTGTTAGGTGTGCAGTTGGTTTTAATGTCTGGAGCTTAGGTTGGAGGTCTGGAGCTTTCTTTAAATGAGACACATGAATCCAAGAATCAAAACCTTTGAGTTCAACTGTGCAAGGGTTGGTTAAGAGTGCCTGATAGGGTCTCTCTTTTCGGGATTGTAGGGTATCTTTGAAGAGATGTCTTTTCTAGTAGACAGAATCTCCAGGTTGTAGATCATGGCAGAGGAGGTCTTCATCTCTGGGAGTGTGCTATGTAAAGATTTTTCTACTAAGTGTGCATTTTTCTTTAAGGCCTTTAATTGTTTTTGTTTGTTTGTTTGTTTGCAGTATTCAAGCATTTCTCCTTTCACCAGTATGGGCTCACAGGGCCCAGAGTCTAGCCTTGTAAGTCTTCCAGTTACGATTTCAAAGGGAGATAGTTAATGTTTTCCAAAGGTTTGGGCCTTAGGTTTAATAACAGAAGTGGCAGAGTCTTAGGCCAGGGCAAATTAAAAGTTTCTGTCATTTTGGCTAACTGTGTTTTAATTAGGCCATTGGTTCTTTGTATCAACCCTGATGATTGGGATGGCAGGTGCAATGAAAATGCTGGAGCATAGGCCAGATTTTACAAACTGCCTTGATTATTTGTCCTGTGAAATGAATTCCTCTATCACTATGTAATTCAGATGGAATTCCCCAGTTAGGTATGATTTTCTCTAATACTACCTTGGCTACTACTAATGCAGTGGCTCTGCGACAAAGAAAGTCTTCCACCCAATGGGAGTATACACATACCATTACCATACATACATATTTGTATCCTCGTGAGGGGAGTAGCTGGTTGAAATCCCACTGCTAAATGTCACAGGTCCTGAGAACAATGGGAAATGCCCTATGGATGAATAGGCTTTCCAGGGTTATGCTTGGGACAAGTTAAACAGGAGTGGTAAGTTTCTGCTGCAGTTATGTGAGATGGGTTCCAAAAAAATTGTTTTTCCCAGTCTACCATTTTATCTGTGTTCCAGTGGGTCATTTCATGGATAATTTTAAAAATCATTTTCTGTGGGTGATCAAGGAGGACTGGCTGCCCATTTGGGCCATACCAAGTTGAATGTTGGGATAAAATTTACAATTTGATTCTGAGCCCTTCTTTATTTCTTTAGTAGTAGCATTCTGTTGACTATCCTTCATTATTTGTTTTGGGTCATTAGAGGACTAAAAGGAGTTAAGGCTGACAGTAATTTTAATGTGGAATGATTTTGTAAAGCTGAAGTTTTTTGTTTTGTTTTCGTAGCAGCATCTGCCATATGATTGCCCTTATTTTCCTCTATTGGCTGCAGAATGACCAGGGATTTTCATTATAGCTAGATGTTTGGGTACCTGAATTGAATCGAGTAATTTTAGGACTTGAGAACTACTTTTAATTTGTTGCTCAATAGAAGGTAGAAATCCTCTCTGCTTTGGGGCACGTGGGTGGCTCAGTTGGTTAAGCACTGGTTTATTTCTTAATTTCGGCTCAGGTCATGATCTCAGGGTTGTGAGATTGAGCCCCATTTGGGGCTCCCTGCTCAGCAGGGAGTCTGCTTGAGATTTTCTCTTTCTCCCTCTCCCTCTCCCTCTGCCCGCCCTCAAATAAATAAATAAAATCTTACAAAAAAAGAAAGAAAGAAAGAAAAAGAAATTCTGTCTGTTTTCAGAGTACTATGGAATTGTATGTAATCCTGAAAGCATATTTGCTCAGTATACATGTTGGCTACTTTATCTTTTGCTAAGAGGCAGGCCCATGTTAAAGCAAAAAGTTCATCCTGTTGGGCCAAGGAAGTCTACAATATGGGGTTTGCTTCAAAAAGTTCAGTAATTGAAAGTTATAGTATCCCCCGCCTGGTATTTCTCCAGTCCATCTTTCAAGTAGGAACCATCCCTGAGCCAGAATTACTCAGCGTTGTCAGTAGGAGTTTCTTAAAGATCCAGTCTAGGAGTTAGTAACTGGTCAGTCACTGTAATACAGTCATGAAGAGTCTTGTCAGAAGGGAGAGGAAGAAAGTAGCAAGTTCAAGGAGTGGCACCTGACAGTGGTGACATTTGGAGGTGAAAGTGGAAGGATTTCATAAGAAGTAAATCTGCCTAGCAGACAGGTGTTGGGTCTGGGGAGAGTTGAGGAGAGCTTCTACAGAATAAGGGACATAAATAGTCAAAGGGCAGCCCATGACCAATTCTTCCACGCTTTCCAGCAGGCTAGCAGAGGCTGCTAAGGCGCTGCTACAGGGTGGTCCTTTGGCTAGAAGGTCTAACTGCTGTCTGTAATATCCTGAGGGCCTCCGTTGGCCTCCGTTGGCCTCCATGCCTTTGAGTTAAAACACCTGAGGCATTGCCTTTGTGTTCATAAATGAAAAGTAAAAAGGATAACTCACAATTTGGATGTTTCAGTGTCGGAGGGTCAAGTAAGCTATGCTTTATTTCTTCAAATGCCTTCTGGCTTAGCTAAGTTCATGGAAGTAGCTCAGACTGTTTAGCTTTAAGCAAGATATATAAGGGTTGAGCAATAGCAGAAAAATTAGGGATCCAATTCTGGCAGTAATCCAGCTAGTCCCTGGAATCTGTGTAACTGTGATTCATTTGCTACAGTAGGAGATTTTGCTTAGTTATAGCCTTTGCAACCAGTTCTATTCATTCAAGATTAGTTTTCTGCCACCAATACCAATCAATATTTTTGTAAATATGGATACAAGCATTCTTTTTTTGTCTTTAAAAATGTTTGACTTAGGGCGCCTGGGTGGCTCAGTTGGTTAAGCGACTGCCTTCGGCTCAGGTCATGATCCCAGGGTCCTGGGATCGAGTCCCACATCGGGCTCCCAGCTCAGCAGGAAGCCTGCTTCTCCCTCTCCCACTCCCCCTGCTTGTGTTCCTGCTCTCGCTGTCTCTGTCTCTGTCAAATAAATAAATAAAATCTTTAAAAAAAAAAAAATGTTTGACTTACTCCTCTTGAGGGAGCACTATTTGGGTTATGGCCCAAATCTGTGTTCCCCAGATTGCAATTCTGAGACCCCAAATAAAATGCTTGTTTTTATTTTAGCTCTGCCTCTTTTTTTTTTGGTTGACATTTCTGGTGTCAGAATAAATGGGATCCAAAGTGACGCAGTGCAGTGTGTTCAGGCTAAGTCCTTGGGATTTTTCCAGTTTAGCCCAATTCAGAAGTTCATGGTTCCTCTAGTGAGGATGAGCATAAGGCCCATCTCCTTAATGGCGCTCGGCTCCATTTTAAACCTCCTGGACATAATATGACCGCATTTCATTTCACCTTTCACAGGATCCCCTCCTTTCCTTCAGATTGAATATCTGTTAGCATACCTCAAACCTAAGTGATTCTGCCTCTGTTTTCATGTTAAGTCCATCCAGTACAGTTTTAAATTAAGATGTTCTATTTTTCAGTTCTAAAATTTTCAGTAGATTCTTTTTTTTTTTTTAAAGATTTTATTTATTTATTTGAGACAGAGAGAATGAGAGAGACAGAGAGCACATGAGAGGGGGGAGGGTCAGAGGGAGAAGCAGGCTCCCCGCCGAGCAGGGAGCCCGATGCGGGACTCGATCCCGGGACTCCAGGATCATGACCTGAGCCGAAGGCAGTCGCTTAACCAACTGAGTCACCCAGGCGCCCAATAGATTCTTTATTATTGTTGCTGTCATCTAGTTCTTCTCTGAGATTTCTCAATAATTGTTTTATTTTTCTTTACATTGTTGAACACAGTTATAATAACTCCTTTAAAATCCTTGTCTGCTAATTCCAACATGTGTTTTATCTTTCAGTCAGTTTCTTTTATGTCTTATCTCTTGAGAATAGGTCACATGTTCCTCGTTCTTCATATGTCATACAATTCTTTATTATGATATCCTGGCTTCTGTAATACAATGATGTTGGGTCTCTACATTCTTTTACATTCTTTTGAAGAATATTGTTGTTGTTGTTTTATTGAGATATAACCAGCATATAACATTTTTATTAGTTTTAGGCGTACAGCATAATGATTTGACTTATGTATATATTGCTAAGTGATTACTCCAGTACATTTAGTTAATATCTATCATCACATGTAGTTACAAATTTTTTTCCTTGTGATGAGAACTTTTAAGATTTACTCTCTGAACAACTTTCAAATGTACAGTAGTGTATTGTTAACTATAGTCACTGTGCGGTACATTGCATCTCCAGGGCTTATTTATCTTATAACTGGAAATTTCTACCTTTGACCACCTTCACCCATGTCACCACCCTCCACTCCCCACCTCTGGCAACCACCAGTCTGTTCTCTGTATCTGTGAGTTCATTTTTTGTTTGTTTGTTTGTTTTTAAAGATTTTAAGTTATCTCTACACCCAAAATGGGGCTCAAACCCAGAACCCCAAGATCAAGAGTTCCTCGGTTCACTGACTGAGCTAGCCAGTTGCCCCTGTTTGTTTTTAGATTCACATGTAAGTGAGATCATCCCATATTTGTCTTTCTCTGTCTGACTCTTCACTTAACATAATGCCTTCAAGTTTCATCCCTGTTGTTGCAAATGGCGAGAATTCCTTCATTTTTAATGGCTGAATAATATTGCCATCTTTGTGTGTCATATTTTCATTATTCATTCATCTATTAGTGTACATTTAGATTGCTTCCATGTCTTCAGTATTGTAAATAATGCTGCAGTGAACATGGGAGTGCAGATATATTTTCAAAAGAGTGATTTCAAAAAAAAGAAGAAGAAGGTAGCGGGAGGGGAAGAATGAAGCGGGGGAAATTGGAGGGGTAGACGAACCATGAGAGACGATGGACTCTGAAAAACAAACAGGGTTCTAGAGGGGAGGGGGGTGGGAGGATGGGTTAGCCTGGTGGTGGGTATTGAGGAGGGCACATTCTGCATGGAGCACTGGGTGTTATGCACAAACAATGAATCATGGGGCACTCATCTAAAACTAATGATGTAATGTATGGGGATTAACATAAGAATAAAAAAAAAAGAGTGATTTCATTTTCATTGGATAAGTACACAGAAGTAGAATTGCTAGATAGTATGGTTGTTTTATTTTTAACTTTTTGAGGAACCTCCACACTGCTTTCTGTAGTGGCTGCACCAATTTATATTTCCACCAGTAGTGCACAAAGGTTTCCTTTTCTCCACATCCTCGCCAATACATGTTATTTGTATTTTAGGTAATAGCTATTCTGGTGTGAGGTGATACCTCACTGTGGTTTTGATTCGCATTTCTTTGATGATTCATGATAGAGTACTTTTTCATGTATCTGTTGCCCATTTGCCTATCTTCTTTGGGAAAACATCTCTTCAGATCCTGTGCTCATTTTTTATTGGATCGTTCTTTTTTTCTATTGAGTTGTATGAATCCTTTATATAATTTGGATATTAATCCCTTATCACATCCATGATTTCAAATCTTTTCCCCCATTCTGTAGGTTGCCTTTTCATTTTGTTGATAGTTTTTTGTCTGTATAGAAGCTTTTTAGTTTGATGTTGTCCTGTTTTCTAATTTTTAATGTTGTTGCTTGTGGTGTCAAATCCAAAAAATCATTGCCAAGGCTAATGTCAAGGAGATTGTGCCCTATTTTTTTTTTCTTTTAGGCTTTTGATGGATTCAGGTCTTACATTCAAGTCTCATCGATTTTGAGTTGATTTTTGTGTATGGCATAAGATTGTGGTCTGGTTTCATTCCTTTGCATGTGGCTGTCCAGTTTTCCCAATGCAATTTATTGAAGAAACTGTTCTTTCCCCATTGTATATTCTTGGCTCCTTTTTCATAAATTAATTGACCATATATACATAGGTTTATTTCTGGGCTCTCTATTCTGTTGCATCTCTATTGATGGTTGTGTCTGTTCTAATACCAATAGCATACTCTTTTTGGTGGCTATAGCTTTGTAATATGGTTTAAAATCAGGAAGTCTGATGCTTTCAGTTTTGTTCTTTCTCAAGATTGCTTTGCCTAATCAGGGTCTCCTGTGGGTCCATGAAAATTTTAGGATTGTTTGTTTTAGTTCTGTGAAAAATGCCATTAGAATTTTCTTAGGGATTTCAATGAATCTGTAGATTGCTTTGGGTAGTATGAACATTTTAACAGTATTAATTCTTCCATTCTGTGAGCTTGTAATATCTTTTCATTTATTTGTGTCTTCTTCAGTTTCTTCCATGATGTCTTATGTTTTTTAGCATATGGATCTTTCACATTCTTGGTTGTTTATTCCAAGGTATTGTATTCTTTTTGATGCACTTGTAAATGGGATTGTTTATCTGATTTTTCTTTCTGATAGTTCATTATTAGTGTATAGAAACACAACTGGTTTTTTATATTGATTTTGTACCCTACAAGTTTACTGTATTTGTCTATTAGTTCACAGTTTTTTGATGGAGTCTTTAAGACTAGTCTTTAAGATCTATATAAGATCATGTCATCTGCAAATAGATATTTCTTCCTTTCCAGTTTGGATGTCTTTTATTTCTTTTTTTTGCCTAACTGCTCTGGCTAGGACTTCCAGTTCTATGTTGAATAAAAGTGGCAAGAGTAAGCATCCTTGTCTTGTTCCTGATAATAGAAGAAAAATCCTCCAGTTTTTCACCATTGAATATGATGTTAGCTATGGGCTTCTCATATATGGCCTTTATTATGTTGAGGTATGTTCCCTTTATATCTACTTCGTTGAAAGTTTTCTTTTTTAAATCATGAATGGATGTTGTTATATGATTTTTCTGCATCTCTTAAGATGATAATATGATTTTTCCCCTTCATTTTGTTAATGTGGTATATCACATTGATTTATGTGAATGCTGAACCATCCTTGCATCTCAGGGATAAATCCTACTTGATCATGGTGTATCATCCTTTTGATGTATTGTTAAATTTGGTTTGCTAATACATTAGTCTCTCCTTATCTGTTTCATTTTCTGTGGTTTCATTTATCTATGGTCAGCTGTGGTTTGAAGGCAGATGAAACTTCTGACATGTAGTCAGAAGATCAATAATATCTTTTTGCTACATCATAATGACTCTGTCATTCACCTCATTTCATCTCATCATGTAGGCATTTTATCATCTCACATCATCACAAGAAGGGCCAGTACGGTATAATAACATTTTTTGAGAGAGACCACATTCACATAACTTTTATTATAGTATATTGTTATAATTATTGTATTTTATTATATATTGTTGTTAATCTCTTACTGTGACTAATTTATAAATTAAACTTTATCATGGGTATATATGTATAGTAAAAAAACAAAGTATATATAGGGTTTGGTACTGTGTGTGGTTTCAGGTATCCCCTGGGGTCTTGGAACATATGCCCTGTGGATAAAAGGGGCTACTATAGTTTGCTGAGGATTATTGCATTTATGTTCATCAGGGTTATTGGCCTGTATTATTTTTTCTTGTAGTGTCCTTGTATGGTTTTGTTATCAATGTAATGCTGGGCTGATAAAATGAGTTTGGAAGTGTTCCTTCCTCTTACACTTTTTGGAAGAGTTCGAGAAGGGCTGGTATTAATTCTTCTTTAAATGTTTGGTTGAACAATAGCCAAACTATGAAAAGAGCCTGCATGTCCATTGATAGATGAATGGATAAAGAAGATGTAGTATATATATACAATGGAATACTACTCAGCCATCAAAAAAATGAAATCTTTCCATTTACAATGATGTGGATGGAACCAGAGGGTATTATGCTAAGCGAAATAAGTCAATCAGAGAAAGACAATTATCATATGATCTCACTGATATGTGGAATTTAAGAAACAGAACAGGATCATAGGGGAAGAGAGGAAAAAATAAAACAAGACAAAACCTGAGAGGGAGACAAACCATAAGAGACTCTTAATCATAGGAAACAAACTGAGGGTTGCTGGGGGGAGGGGAGTGGAGGATGGGGTAACTGGGTGATGGACATCAAGGAGGGCATGTGATGTAATGAGCACTGGGTATTCTATAAGACTGATGAATCACTGACCTCTACCTCTGAAACCAATAATATATTATATGTTAATTAATTGAATTAAAATAAAAAAACCAAATTTTGATCAACCATGCTAGAGGAAAAACTGAATTATCTTTCTAGTTTCTCTATGGAAAATAATATTATAATATTATAATAATATATAATATAATAATAATATAATATAATATAATATAAAATAATACAATAATATAATATAATTATAATATTATAATAATATACAATATAATATATAATATAATATAAAATTATAATATAATAAAATAATTATAATATTATAATATATAATATTATATTATAATATAATATAATATAATAATATTATAATATTGCCATATGAAGAGGCAATCAAAGAATATGCAGCCAAAATACTATGGAGGAGTATCAGGAAGTCAATAAAAATATTATTAGATTATTTTATTATGGGGCGCCTGGGTGGCTCAGTTGGTTAAGCGACTGCCTTCGGCTCAGGTCATGATCCTGGAGTCCTGGGATCGAGTCCCACATCGGGCTCCCTGCTCAGCAGGGAGTCTGCTTCTCCCTCTGACCCTCTTCCCTCTCATGCTCTCTGTCTCTCATTCTCTATCTCGCAAATAAATACAATCTTAAAAAAAAAAAAAAAGATTATTTTATTATGTTTTTTGTATTTTCTAATATTTGCAGAATATATTCACTTTTCCATTTTTAAATTTGTTATGTAACTTCTCTTACATCCTAAATAAATATTCAGGTTTATAGCTAAATAAATAAATAAATAAATAAATAAATAAATAAATGTTTGGGTGACTTCACTAGCGAAGCCATCTGATCCTGAACTTTTGTTTGTTGGAAAGTTTTTTTTATTATTGATTCAATCTCCACACTAGTAATTGATCAGTTCAGATTTTCTGTTTCTTTATAATTTAGTCTTGGTAGGTTTTGTTTCTAGGAACTTCTCCATTTCTTCTAGTTTGTCCTATTGTCCTGTGAGGTATATAATTGTTCAGAGTAGTCTCTTGTATCATTTGTATTTCTGTGATATCAGCTGTAATGTTTTCTCTTTCATTTCTGACTTTGAGTCCTTTCTTTTTTCTTCTTGGTGAGTCTAACTAAAGGTTTGTCTATTTTGTTTATCTTATCAAAAAACCAGATCTTAGTTTCATTGATCTTTTCTATTGTTCTTTTTTTTTTTTTTTTTAAAGATTTTATTTATTTGACAGAGAGAGAGACAGCGAGAGCAGGAACACAAGCAGGGGGAGTGGGAGAGGGAGAAGTAGGCTTCCCGCTGAGCAGGGAGCCCGATGTGGGACTCGATCCCGGGACCCCGGGATCATGACCTGAGCCGAAGGCAGACGCTTAACGACTGAGCCACCCAGGCGCCCTCTATTGTTCTTTTAGTCTCAATTTATTTACCCTCTGATATTTGTTATTTCCTTCCTTCTGCTAATTTTGGGCTTCATTTGTTCTTCCTTTTAGGTCCCTGAGATGTAAAGTGGGAGTTTGTTTGAGTTCTTTTTTGTTTCTTTAAAAAAAAAAAAAAATTATTTGTTAGAGAATGCATGAGTACAGGCACACAGAGGGAGATAGAGAGCTCTCTCTGTCTGTAATAAATAAATAAAATATTTAATTAAAGTTTATTCCAGAGAGAGAGTGTGTGCATGAACATGAGTGCAGGGAGGGGCAGAGGGAGAGGGAGAAGCACACTCCCTGCAGATTAGGGAGCCCAATGGGGAGCTCAATCCCAGTACCCTGAGATCATGACCTGAGCCAAACGCAGTCACTTAACCAACTGAGCCACCCAAGCACCCCTAAATAAATAAATCTTTTTTTTAAAAAAAGTTGAGGTGAGTCTGTTGTAGGCAGCATATTGCTGGGTATTATTTTATCCATTTGTTTACTGTATGTGTTTTGATTGGTGAATTTAGTCCATTTACATTTAAAGTAATTATTGGTAGGTATGGACTTACTGCCATTTTGTTAATTTTTTTCTAGCTGTTTTTTAATTCCTTCATTCCTTTCTTTTCTTGCTCTCTTTTTTTTTTTTTGGTGATTTGATGATTTTCTCTATTCTTTTCCTTTTTTTTTTAAGATTTATTTGTTTTTGAGAGAGAGAGAGAAAGACTGAGTGAGCACAAGCAGGGGAGGGACAAAGGAAGAGGGAGAAAAAGACTCCCCACTGAGCAGGGAGCCCAATGGGGGGTCAATCCAGGACCCTGGGATCATGACCTGAGCTGAAGGCAGATGCTTAACCAACTGAGCCACTCAGGAGCCCCTATTCTTTTCTTTTTACCTTTTGTATATCTACTATACCTTTGTGCTTTGTGGTTATCATGAGGTGTACATAAAATATATTTATAAATACAGTCTATTTTAAGTTGAAAACAACTGAAGTTTGAATTCATTTTAAAGTTCTACATATTTACGGGATGCCTGGGTGGCTCAGTCGGGTAAGAGTCTGCCTTCGGCTCAGGTCATGATCCCAGGGTCCTGGGATCGAGTCCTGCATCGGGCTCCTTGCTCGGCAGGGACCCTGCTTCTCCCTCTGCTGCTCCTCCTGCTTGTGCTGTCTCTTGCTATGTTAAATAAATAAATAAATAATCTTTAAAAAAATAAATAAATAAAGTTCTACATATTTACTCCCCAGCCATGTTTTGTTTTTGATGTCACAGTTTACATCTTTTTATCTTGTGTATCCATTAACAAATTATTGTAACTCTAGTTATTTTATTAATTTTATCTTTTAACCTTTATACTAGATTTATAAATGGTTAATCCACCACTGTTACAACATTAGATATTTGATTTAACTATTTATTTATCTTTACCAGTGAGACTTACACTTTCATATGTTTTCTTATTACCAGGTAGTGCCCTTTTATTTCAGCTTAAAAAATTCTCTGTAACATTTCATATAAGGCCAGCTTAATGGTGATGAACTCCTTTAGTTTTTGCATGTGTGGATAACTATTTCTCTCTTTTATACTTTTGAAGTACAGCATTGCTGGGTAGTGTATTCTTAGTTGGCAGTTTTCCTGTCAATGCTTTGAATATATTTTGCTACTCCTATCTGTCCTGCAAAGTTTCTGCTGAAAGATACGCTTATTGTCTTATGGTGGCTTGCTTGTTCATAGTTAGTTGTTTCCTCTTGGTGCTTTCAAGATACTTTGTTTTTAACTTTTTGCCACTTAATTATAATGTATCTAGATGTGGGTCTCTTCAGGTTCATCTTATTTGGAGCTTTTTGGGCTTCCTGGATCTGAATATCTGTTTTCTTCCCCCAGGTTAGGGAAATTTTCAGCCATTATTTCTTCAAATAAGTGTTCTGTCCCTTCCTTATAATGTGAACATTGGTCCACTTGATATTGTCCCATAAGTCCCTTAAGCTGTCTTCATTCTCTTTCATTTTTTTCTTCTCTTCTCTTTTCTTTTTTTTCTTTTTCCTGATTGGATGAATTCCACTGCTCTGTCTTTGGGTTTGCTGATCCTTTCTTCTGCTTCATATAGGCTGCTTTGAACCCCTGTATTGAATTTTTCAGTTCACTTATTGTGTTCTTCAGCTCTATTACTTCTGTTTGGTTCTTTCTTATATTTTCTGTCTTTGTTGAAATTCTCACTTTGTTCATGCATTATTCTCCTGATCTCAGTGACCATCTCTATGACCATTATTATTAACTCTTTATCAGATAAACCATTTCTCTCCATTATCTTAAGGCCTTTTTCTGAAGTTTTATCTTATTTCATTTGGAACATATTCCTTTGTTTCTTCATTTTCTTTGTCTCTCTGTGTTGGTTTCTGTGCCTTAGATAAATAGCACTCTTCTAGTCTTGAGGGAATGTTCTTGTTTGTGAGATGAACCTTATCATTAAACCTTGTCCTAGCTTCTGTTTGTCTCTCAAATCTTTGTGATTGTCCAAGCAGCCTTATTTGTTTTTATTGGTTGTCCATTAGTTGAAGGTATGTCATGACCTGTTAGTGTCCGAAGGGGAGGATGTCAGCACCTACATGCAGGCTGATTATAAGGTAAATCTTCAGGCAGAAGCTTTTAAGGTATATAAATATACTTTTTTCAAGTGAAGACTGGGAGATGGCCATTTCTCTTTTCCTTCTGCACTGAGCCACTGGGTGATAGCCAGTTAAGAACTCTGCTTGCTGCCATCCTGTTGAATCCATGAATATAAGCCCCACTGGCCACCAGAGCCATGTGTTCAAGGGGCATTCCCTGGGCTGCTGCCACAAAACCCATGGCACCAGAGGTGTGCACAGGCTTTTTCTAAGAAATATTAGCATCCTAGAGTGCAGAGGGAGAGCATAAGGATAGTGCTGGCTGACCTCCCTGGTCTCTGGAAAATATTGCAGTTGGCCTCTTGATGTGTGTTAAGTTAGAAGCCTGTCCTTCAGGCCACGGTTATTAAGAAAAGTCATCAGGGCTATTGGCACCAAAAGACTGGTTTTAGTCCACTGCCTCTGCCAGGCCCTCACACTGGTTTAGTCTGCTGCCTCTGCTGGGTCTTGGGAGGTTAGCCACAGTGAGTCTGTGCAAGCCCTTTAAGAACCATATCTTAATTCACTGTATCCTTGTGGAACTTTTGGATGCAAGCCCCATTGGCTTTCACAGCTAGATGTTTTAGAGGCCTGTCTCTTCTGTTATAGAAGTTGGGGTGCTAGATGTGGAGTTCAAACTCATTGCTCTTTAGGGAGAAGCTGGAAGTTCCCTCCCGCTTATGGGCCACCATGCCAGAGTTGGGTTTTATGGTGAGATTGTTTCTCAGCTTCTTTTACCCTTTTTGATGTGTTTTTTTTTTTTTTTCTCATTTTCTCTATGGGTAGTAGTCGCTCAATTTCTTTCAGAGGGTGTTTCACATGTAGCCGTAGATTCATTGTATCCTTGGGAGAAGGTGAGTTTGGGAGCCTTCTACATCACCATTTTGAAACAGGCTGTTGTTTCTAATAACAGAGAGTTAACTAGGTTCAATACAAACTTTGGTTTTTTTTGTGCAATTCAGTTCTCTTATTCTTGTCTGGGCTGCTTGCAGTGTAACCTACATTGTTATTGCTTTGCATTGTTTAGAGGTCTGCAAGAGATTTAGGCAGAGCTGATACATAGAATTTCAGTCTTTCTCTTTATCATCTTATTGGGATTTGCTTTTCACTTTTTAGCATCTGTGATTGCCCCAAACTCTGTAAGGTCATTCTTCAGGTTAGAAAAACCTTGGATTTTCTATCAGAATTTTTATCAGTCCTGAGCTGCATCAAATGTGGTCATCCTGAGGCTAATAGCCATTAAAAAAACAGAAAACCAATGTACCGTTCCCTTATTTCAAGGATTGACTTCCATCCATAATCTGCATGCTTACTCTGCATTACCTTCCAGTAATTATTTTTTGTATTTTGTCCAGTGTTTATAGTTGTTATCTAGGGGTATGGTCTGTCTGATAGGAGCATACTCAACTATATTTAAAAATCTTATATTTATTTTTTTTGAGAAAGAGAGAGATTGAGCAGTGGGAGAGGGGCAGTGGGAGAGGGAGAGAAAATCTTAAGCAGGCTCCATGCCTAGCATGGAGCCCAACGCAGGGCTTGATCTTACATTCCTGAGATCGTGACCTGAGACAAAATCAAGAGTCAGACATTTATCCGACTCAGCCACCCAGGCACTCCTAAAAATCTTTTATTCTTAATAAAAGTAATTTATATTTATTCATATTAATAAATATCTTAATAGTTATCCATATTAATAACTATTAGTTATTAATAGTTACTAATTAATAGTAACTAATAGTAGTCCATATTAATAATTAATCATAATTGATATATTTATTATCAGTATTGACGTATAATTTTAGGTTAGTAAACTGTATTACTTTATATTTGCGTGTTTTACTAAGAAATATCTTGGAACTGGCCATTTTAGGTCAGTTCCATTCTTTTTCTTTTTTTAAAATTTAATTTAATTTATTTATTTATGTTTTTAAAGATTTTATTTGACAGAGAGAGAGATAGCGAGAGCAGGAACACAAGCAGGGGGAGTGGGAGAGGGAGAAGCAGGCTTCCTGCTGAGTAGGGAGCCCGATGAGGGGCTCGATCCCAGGACCCTGGGATCATGACCTGAGCCGAAGGCAGATGCTTAATGACTGAGCCACCCAGGTGCCCCTCTTTTTCTTTTTTTAAGGACTCCAGTAATACCCGTATTGCTCTTCTTTGTCAGCCTTTTATATTTGCAACTATCTATGATACTGTTTACCTTTATCTTCATTTTTGCTTTATTTTCTTTACTTTTCTCATTCTGTCCTCTGTGTCTCTTAGTATACTTTTGGCCATATCTCTATCTTTCTTGGGGACCTTATAATTTAGTATCCGTATCTGAGATAATTTCATTTTTTAAAGTTTTCCTGAGTATGATTAGTTTCTATGTTGCATTTTCTTTTGTTGTCTGTATCCATTGTAAGTTTTTGAATTTCTGATTTGTTATGTTCTTTCATGTCTATAGTTGCTTATGTAATTATATTTACTTTATGTGACAGTATTTTGTTATAATTTTCCTGTTTCTTGGCTGGGGATAGATTTGTTTCA
This sequence comes from Neomonachus schauinslandi, assembly GCF_002201575.2. Classification (NCBI taxonomy): domain Eukaryota; kingdom Metazoa; phylum Chordata; class Mammalia; order Carnivora; family Phocidae; genus Neomonachus; species Neomonachus schauinslandi. Next base: position 23,745,987 of record NC_058409.1, on the reverse strand, counting down.
TTGTGTTTTCAACTCCTGTAAAGTTTTGATTTTCATTTTATTTCATTTTATTTTATTTTTTTTACTTATAGTAACTTGTATCATTGATTAGATCTCCTGAGGTGTTTTCTCAGTATTTCCATACTCAAGGAAGGGCCTTTTCCCTCTGGAAGTAACACTCCAGATGAAATTTTATGGTTTTCCTTTTCATAATTAATGGTGTTTCACAACCATTAAGAGCACACTGTGCTTTTCACCCTCTGTGGAGCCTCAGACAGATTCTTTGCTTAGATGTCTCTGGAATGCTCTGCTGACATCTGGTGTTTATTTACCTACTTAAAGAAAATTGAAATGTGTAGTTTCTCTGTTTTCTAGTTACACTGTAGGCATGGATAATGGGTGAATGTTAATAATAGTTGAAAAGAATTGCTTGTATTTAAATACGTGAATCCATTTTTCATGTAAATATTCTATATTACTACTCACTTTGCCCTTACTATATCATCCCATAAGAGTAGGGCCTTCTTTGAAAATAGTGAAAAGATAGAAGAAGCAAAGTTGTGAGACAAAAATATATATAAATTACACTGTCCTACTTTACAAATACTTTTATTCACAACATCCTCACGAAGGCCAGAATACCTCATTTTCAAATGTCATACTTGGTATTTATCACAAATATGTTTTAGATACAGGAAGTGCTACGATGAGTTACTAGGTGCCTTGGCTAACCTAGAGGAAACTTCTCTGAAATAGTATTTAACATTGTTTCCTTTTTTTTTTTTTTTTTTGATGCTCTGGAATTTTTACACCTGGGAGGAATATATCACAGTAAAATTATAGGTGTATTTCTTTTGAATAGTAGGGGGAAGGACTGTTTGAAAAGAAAAATTGAACAAAGCTATGAAAGAATATGGATAGAAGTTGAAGAATTGGAAGTCAATTTCTGTGTATTTCTTGCTAAAATTGTGCACGTCATAGGGGGTACTGGTATGCTAGTTTGAATACTAGCCTGTATTCATCCTCAGGTTCTATTTGCTAGATGAAATGATCCAGAGTCTTTAATATTACTTCAGCTTCTGTCCACTCATCTAAAGTCAGGGTCAGGAAAAGGTAATCTTGGGATGGGATGGTTTGGCATCTCTTCCAGCCACCTTGTTCATATATGTGAGATTTCTTTGACCTGGATGTTCACTTGTTGTCTCCCCACTTGTTTATTTTTTGTCTCTCACACTGTCCTTAGGTGTGTGTAACTGTGTGTGCATACCTCTGTGTGGGCCTAGGTGTGATTGTGTATGTGTGTGTATGTTTGTGATTTCTGTTTGTTTATAGGCCTCAGGACTGATTTTTCCTAACCTGAATACAGCCTTTTTGTTATAGTTTGACCAGTCTGGAGTTAAAGTTTGAGAGGTGTTATTAAACCACCAAAAAAGGCACAGGACTAAAATATTGAAGCCTTGAGTTGGAGTCCTGGCTCTGCCACTTACTGACTTTATAAATTTGGGCAATTTACTTCCTCAATATCATCTCAGTATTGTCTTTCCCAAGTGAGAGGGTTGGAAGAATTAGTTGGGAGGACTCTGTAAATGCTGACATCGTGAGATTCTGAAGATTCTCCCATGGCATTTCTGAGCCAGAAATGACAGTTGTAACATAGGCAGGAGGAATGATCTCTGAACCCCTCGTCCCTCCCCTCATTTTCTACCCTATCTGCTGCTTCTGACTCACATTGGTCCCCTTTTCTCTCTCCTTCATGCCCTTCTCTTATGTCTGATTTTCCCTATTCAGTGTATTTCTGACCGAAGAGGAAGACCCTGTGATTAGCCAAGTAAATCAAAGGATTCAGCTCATCACGGGGCTGTCAGATGAAACAGAATTTCTCCAGGTATGAGTTATCTGAGTCAGCCTGGGTAGGTAATCTCTGTCCTGTCTCCTGTTATTGCCACTTCCCACCTTGCATTTGAGCTATGGTTACCTCTACTCTGAAGCTCTCCATTCTCCATTTTGGGGACACTGACCTTGAAATGCCCTGAGCCCCACTTCTGTGTCCCTCTCTACAGAAACCTATCCAGTCTGATCGTTGGTTGCCTTATCCTTCTTTCTCTGGATCCACAAATTGTTGAGGGTTTAAGAGCATGAGCTCAGGAACCAGAAAGTCTGGGTGTGAATCAAAGCTTTGCTTTGTAACCTTGGATAAGTTCCATACCCTTTCTGACCTTTAATTTCCTCATCTAGATGCAGGTCTTAGACTGCTTATTGTGTCTTCACTTAGGAGCAGGCCTGGGAATGCAGAGTTCCTGGGATGACTTGAAGGTTGCCCACCTAGCTAACCCTGTCTGTTTTTTTTTTTTACTGCCATGTTGCTGATTACAGTATTGGAGGCTTCTTTGAACCTCATTTGGATTATTTCTTGGTAAGGGCAAAATGTTATTCCTTTGAGTTGTGTTTCTATTGGCAGGAGAAGGTCAGAGCTCACATGGGAGGTTTGTCTTCTAGTTCAGGGGGCCTCTAAATTATCAAAGATAAATCTTTGGGGACCATTTTAAAATCACACCCAGAAAAGGAAAAAGCCTTTATCCCCTTCTCCTAATGTGGTGCTGTCTCCTCCAGGCACACCTGGAATTGAGATGAATTCTTGGGATGGAAAGTGATAGAGACAGAACCACACAAAGTCCTTTGCTCCCACCTGTAGCCCCTCTTGTGCTAGGTTCCTCTGCCTCTCTGCAGTCAGACTCACTCCTCTGTGACAGGGGGAGCACTTGAGTCTATTAACTCTGAGCTCCAGTACTTTAGCCCAGCACAATTCCCTGGTGTGGCTGAGCCAAACAGAAAGAGAAGACAGACATTTTGTCCTTTGGGAAAGACAAGCTGAATTAGCAAAGTAAACAACAAATGTTCGTTAGCACCTTTCATGTGCTGGTTACTCTCCTGGAAACTAGGGCTAGGAAAGCAAAGGAGACAATACCAGTTCCCACAGACAGACCATAGTTTTTTGGGGGGAGACACACATATGAATGGCTACTTTCTAAATAATTGAATAAGTGCTATAAACGAAGTTTGTGTGCAGGGGTCCTGGGACCCAGTGAACAGGCACACAGCCTGAGCATTCAGAGAAGACTTCCTAAAGAGCTAGGTCTAAGCTAAGATTGTTCCTTTAAATCTGACCCTTCATAAGAAGATGTCCCTGGGATCAAAGCCCTCTCAGTACTGCTATAATATAGTCTGAGGGCAGCTGTCTCTGTGGTCAGGATGGACCCACCGGTTACGGGAATCTGGGGAACTGCATTCTTGGTGCTGCAGGGACAGCTTTCACAGAGGTAACCACATAGACTTTGAGAGCAAAAGCCAGCCTTGTCCTGTGGATAAGCCCCCTTTGTGATTCTACTCTGAACTTTTCCTGACTTGACCAGGCCTCGGATGCAATGTTTTCTAAGAGTGGCATGTATTCCTTTTTAGCCATCTTTTCTGATCTGCTTTCTTTGTTGAATTTTCTGTCTCCATCCTTGACAAAGACCTGAATTGGTGGTTTGTCCTGTGAATGCAAAACTTAGTTCCTGTGTCTGCCTTCCTGCCTTGGTTCTGCTCTCAATTGCCTGTCTGCTCATGTCCATCCTAAAGGGGTGGGGTGACCTATATTTGACTGTGATGGGTTTCTTTTTCTCATACCACATTATTTGGGAAATTATAATGGATGGGAAAGCAACTGTTTTTTGTGCTTCTTCACTAGTTAAGTCTAAGACCTGCATAGTCACTGTCACTTAAATTTCACAGGGATTTGACAACGAGCCTTTGGAGCCTGACGAGACAGGGAATCGTGTGGCCACATTCATGACTTATGTAAGTATGGTCAGTACTGGATTGCCGTGTAGGCACACCAAGCCTAGGCTAGAAGGGTCCCCACTGAATCCAAGTATTGAGGGTTTGAATCCACGAGTTTATATTTTTAGAAACACGCCAGAAGATACTAATGATCAACCTGGTATAGGAGCTGCTATCACTTAGTGCTTAGAAGTAGAGGGAGAAAGAGGGAAAGGGAGGAGTCACAGAATCACATGGAGGACTTTTGATATTACACAGTACCTCTTTATTCTATTGCTCCTTAGGTTATCAGTCTCTCCATTAAAGAGTAAAGACCTAGAACCATTTGTTTTGCCAGTGAGGTGTGATTTCCTCTTCTGGACTAAGACTAATTTTTTAATTCTTAAAATAATAATTTGATTTTTTAAAAGATTTTATTTATTAGACAGCACAAGTGGTGGGAGAAGCAGCGGGGGGAAAGGGAAAGAATCTCGAGCAGACTCGACATACTGAGCAAGAGCCCAATGTGGGGCTCGATCCCACGACCCTGAGACCACGACCTGAGTCGAAACCAAGAGTCGAGGGCACCTAGGTGGCTCAGTCGGTTAAGCGACCGCCTTCGGCTCAGGGCACGATCCTGGAGTCCCGGGATCGAGTCCCGCATCGGGCTCCCTGCTCGGCAGGGAGTCTGCTTCTCCCTCTGACCCTCCCCCCTCTCATGTACTCCCTCTCTCTCATTCTCTCTCTCTCAAATAAAAATAAATAAATAAAATCTTTAAAAAAAAAAAAAAAAAAGAAACCAAGAGTCGAACAGTTAACTGACTGAGCCACACAGGCACCCCAATAATTATTTAATTTTTGAGCTAATTTTTAAAATAAGCAATGAGGGAAAAAAGCCTCAAGATTCCTAGATACTTACACCAGGCATTTTTCTACTGTCTTTCTTTCTCTAGCCAAAATTATATCAGATAATACTCAGATACCTATTTTTGCACTGCTTTTAAGATTTCAAAATTCCAAAGAGAATTTTGCTCATAAGTGGTGATTGCTTCAAAGAGGAAAGATTTCTGACTCATTCTTACATATTCCTTTTGAAAAGAAATGACTGGCAATATCAAAATTCTTTCATACTTCTTTACCCAATTTGAGGTTGGTACAATATGAAGATCCACTCTCTTCTTTTAAAAATAGCATCATTGATGGGCAAAAAACAAAAACAAAAATAAAACAAAACCAAACAAAATTGATTTGGACAAGGAATTTTATTCTTTTTTTTTTTTTTTAAAGATTTTATTTATTTGAGAGAGAGAATGAGAGAGAGCACATGAGAGGGGGGAGGGTCAGAGGGAGAGGCAGACTCCCTGCCAAGCAGGGAGCCTGATGCGGGACTCGATCCAGGGACTCCAGGATCATGACCTGAGCTGAAGGCAGTCGCTTAACCAACTGAGCCACCCAGGCACCCGAATTTTATTCTTTTTTTTAAGCATTTAAAAAAAATACAATGGCATTTCTTAATCAGTGTGAGACCTCAGCTGATTTGGATAAGGACTTTTCTTTCAGGAATTTTTTGAGCATGACCATTTGTTCTGTTTATTGCAGTACGTGATAACAATTTAGAAAACGGACATGGGTGGTCTACTTTAGTACAATGAGCAATAGTCACATGTGTGAATTTCCTGTTGTCTCCAGGATAAAGTAGAAAAAAAATCATTAATTATAAAATGAGTGTAGGGAATTTTATGCCTCTTTAAGTGTTCTGCTTCCAGGACACTTTTGTACTAGTTTCTTGGAGGTGTAGATCTACAGTTTTTCATCAGATTTTGGAAGTTTTTGGCTATTCTTCATGTATTCCTTAAAAAAAAAAAGATTTTATTTGAGAGAGAGAGAGTGTGTGTGTGTGTGTGTGTGTGAGAGAGAGAGAGAGAGAGAGAGATCACGAGCGGAGGGGGAGGGGTAGAGGGAGAAGCAGACTGTCCGTTGAGTAAGGAGCTTGATATGGGGCTTGATCCCAGGACTCTGGGTTCATGACCTGAGCTGAAGGGAGACGCTTGACCAACTGAGCCACTCAGGCGCCCCTTCTTCACATATTCCTTATGTCCCTTTCTCTTTCTTCTTTCCTTCTAAGACTTTGGAGGGTTTCCCACAGGTCTCTGAGACTCTCTTAATTTTAATTCGTTCTTCTCTTTCTGTTCCTAAGACTGGATAATTTCAAGTGATATTTCTTCATGTTTGCTGATCCTTTCTTCTGTCAGCTTATATTGCTATTGAGACCCTCTAATTAATTTTTAAAATTGCACTCCTTGAACTTAACTCCAAGATTTCAAGATTGGTCCTTTTTTATAATTTTGGACTCCAAGATTGGTCCTTTTTTATAATTTTTGTCTTTTTTTCGATATTCTCTATTTGATGACATATCATTATCATATTTTCTTTTAGTTCTTCAGACACGGTTCCCTTTTGTTCTTTGAGCACGTTTAAAGTAGCTGTTTTAAAGTCTTTTCCTAGTCCTCAGAGACAGTTTCTGTGGATTGCTTTTTTCCTGTGTATGGGCCATCTTCATGTTTCATTGCATAGCTAGTAATTTTTTTGAAAACTGGGCATTTTAAGGAATATAATGTGGCTTCTATGCAAACCAGACTCTCCCCAACCCCCAGGTTTGTTTTAGGTTTTCTTGTTCAATGACTTTTATGAATTAAATCTGTAAAGTCTGTATTCTTTGTTCCCTCTGGAGGCTCATTTCCTACTTTTTGTGAAAATTGTGGTAAGATAACATTGTACAACATAAAATTTACCATCTTAACCATTTTAAATTGTACTGTTCAGTACTATTAAATATATTCACATTGTTGCGCAATTGTTTTCCTGTTTTTTGCAGTTTCTGGTGGCTTCTTGAATGCCTTAGCTCCTGGCATCCTTCTCTGTCTTCAGAGTCACCAGTATAATATCTTAAAATCTTCTTTTGACTCTGACTGCCTGCCTCCCTCTCCCACATTTTAAGAATCACTGTGATAACATTAGACCTACTTGGATAATCCAGGATAATTTTATCTTAAAGTCATCTTTTAACAACATTAATTCCACCTGCAACTTTAAGTCCCATTTGCTGAGTAGTATGACATAGTCACAGATCCCAGGGAGTAGGAAATGGACATCTGTGGTGAGGACATTAATTTGTCTACCACACCCCTGTATCTCCCAGTCACCCAAAATATTGCACCAGCCAATGCATTCCTTTCCACGGGTATCTCATCCCAATTTACCGTTATAAAAGTTTGGACAAATGCCACTACATCATATCAGGGAATATCAGTATTCCATCTATCACCATTGAAGGGGTCTTCATTGTGAGCAATCAAGAAGATGATCCAGTGCCAAAACCCCATTTTAGAATCTGTGTCTAAGGACCACTTGGTCCCAACTGATTTTAGGTCAGTTTGCCTAGATATAGACTCCAAACTGGAGATTTGCATTTAGGAGTAACACCTTTAAGGCACTGAGAGAAATAGAGTTGGACAGTCCAATAAGGTGAACCATGAGGCAGTTGTAACACAGACCTCAGTCAGTCTTATCAGGAGCTCTTGAACTCAGAAGGCCCCTTACAGTTGCCTTAAATGTAGCAAGGTACCTAGGCCAAATACTGAATGCAGGCCCTCCCCAGGGATGTTGGATAACTGTAGGTGAGGCATTTCTCTTCACATAAGGGCAATGTCTGGAAAGGGACATATTAGCAACTGATAATCCCAGCAGCTTCAAAAATGAGTATTTTATCCAGAAAGAAGCATCTGGATAGCTCATCACCCTGTCTACATAGGCTTCATTGTGTGCTCTCTGGGCTGATTGGCTGAAAGGAGGCAGTGAAAGGGAGAAGCTCTAGATTGCAAGGGGCAGAAGAACATGAGTTAATATATGTCCAAAATATTCTTTCTTTTCAAGTAGTACTGGCAAGGCAGTGTTGGATTAGCTTCTCCTGGGGCACTTATAGACATAGTGTGACCAAGTGATTCTCCGGGTGCTGTTTCTTGCTGCCAAGCCTCAGGGAATGGTAAAGTGGGCCAAGTAGTGCCTATAGAACCTGTCTTATGGATCCCAAGGAAGAGGTAGTTGGAAGAAAGCTAAGAGACCTATCTTTAAGGCCTGCAGAAATGAGTTGTAGAGCAGAGGTACCAGCACAAGAAAGGGAAAGCAGCAGCCTCTACCAGCTAGGGGCCCGATAATACTACAACCCACAGATATTATGTGAATTCTGAGAATGCTAGGTTCATGGGGACTGAATGAGGGTCAGTCCAGATAATGTTCCTTTAAAGGAATGTATTAGCTGGCTGAGAAGTGTAGAATGAGTGATGGCTTAAATATCCTCCAATGGGACTCTGCCACTGACTCCTTTAGAGGTCAGACTCTAGTAGAAATCACTGGCCTCACTGTCTTCCTCTGGCAGTCTCCAGACCCCTTCTATGTATCTGGTCGCAGTGGCCAGTCCTTTCAGACAGAGTGTGTCAGGGCAGAAGCAAAGTTGAGAACCATACTGTATGCCTGAGAGCTCCAACTATGAGGCAGGAAGTTATGTGCCTGTTTTATTTGTCATTGTGTGCCAGGGTTGGGAACTGTTTTACCACATAGTAGGTGTTCATGAGTCCTTGTGGAGCAAAAGATGAGCACCTCTGCCAGGTTGAGAGCTTCCAGAGGTAGGGGAGTTAGGGCTGGGCAGAAGGACCTACGGGGAAAGTATTAACAGAAACCAACCTGTTGTTCTAGGAAGTAATTCTCCCTTCTTGGAAGAGAAGGACCTCAGAGTCACTGGCCAGAAATCCCTTGCCCAACTTGATCGTTATTGAGGCCTGGCCATTTCTGGTAAGGGAGAAAAATAGCATGGTGCACACCACGTCCCCGAATCAGGTGGCATGGACAGTCTGAGGGTCTCACAACCACTGTGCTTTGTGTTCCCAGATGAGCGATGTCGAAGCTGGTGGTGCCTCTGTCTTCCCACACCTAGGGTCTACCATTGCGCCCAAGAAGGTAAGTTCTATTCTTTGTAGGTCACTGGTTGCTTCAGGGCTCAGGCCTTGTCCATTTCCCTGCCCCATTCCTTGCCTTATTTGACTATGACTGTGATGGCCTCAGGAACTAATGGCCTAGACTCTGATCTTGTGGTCTTTACTTTGGGAGAAGGAACAGGAGTTCCTTCAAGGACAAGTCAGTTTCCAGATATTCAACATAATAATGAGGGGTAGATGCTGCTTGGGCAGTATTCCTGGACTTCCAGAGCTCTGTCCTCTTGTACACAAGGAAGTGAGTGTTTTCTTTCAGGATAGCGTTTCAGGAGCACTCCATGGTTAGGTCCCAGAGACCATGTGGAGCTGGGGTGGTGGGTATAAGTGTAGGTAAAGACTTTCCCTGAATAAAAACAAATCCCATGCTCATCACTTATGGCATCTCCTTTGGATTTCAGAAATTGCTTCTTCCAAGGACCCTCTCTGATTTGTTCCATCAAAACCAGCTCTAGGATGTGTTCTGATAGGCCATTTGTTTCTGTGGACAGCTATGTTCTGGTATAACCTTCTGCAGAGTGGGAAAGGTGACCACCTAGTGAGACAGACTGCCTGCCCTGTGCTGGGACCTGTAGGTGGGGTGACTGGTCTAAGATGTGAGGTTAGCCATGGTGGTCTCTGATTGGGCTTGGGTGGTTGGTCTTAGATTCTGAAGTGGAAGTAAACTGCTTCCAAGTTCTTATAACGCCCAAACAGTTTACTTGTGTAGAATTTTCTACAATAACTGTTTTAAGATTTTATTTTTTTTAAGTACTCTCTACACCCAACATGGGGTTGGAACTTACAACCCCAAGATGAAAGGTCGTGTGCTCCACTACTAAGCCAGCCAGGTACCACATACACTAATCATTTTAGAAACCTCTTTCATCCATCAGCTCTGTACCCAGCTCTGTCTTGGTTTGAGAGTACCAAGACAACTGACTGAGTACCCCTTGAGTACTCTGAGGATACTATGGGAGCCTGGTGGAGACTTTTGAATATGATTGGCAAAGGGTGAGGGAGCAGCGGGGGTGAGCTGGAATCAGAGAGGGGACAGAGAGACCTAGGCAAGTTCAGCCTCCATGGAACAAAGCACAAGCTAAAACTGGCATCATAGGTGTGGGACCAATTGCCTTTGTCACTGGATAGGGGAAGACCTATGGCAGAGGGGCCAGAGGTAAGGCTCAAGGCTGGGACCAAACTGCAGAGGCTGAAGCTGGAGCTTTGTTCTGGAAGCAGCTGTGGAGAGCCATGGAGAGGCTTGAACCAGGATGTGACAGGAAGTGATTACAAAGAGATGAGTTTATACCCTCCTAGAGAGTTTTAGGGATACTAATGATAGATTTGCAGAAAATTAAGCAAATGAAAAAGAAAATGAGGCAATTGCTGCCTTCAGGGGAAAAAGTTGTACAAGAAATGTCAGTATACTATATTAGGTGGCTCAGGTGTGAGCAACATTTATGTGACATAATAATATAAGCACTGAATATTAATTTAATTAAAACTCATCATTTAACTATTGGGGGATGAGAAGGGATAATTGTATTTTAGGAGTGGTGTAAAAAATTCCAAATCTCCATCTTCCGTGGTAGACCATCAGTATATAAGATCTAATATTAAAAGTCAAGAAATAGCATTATTAGGGGCACCTGGGTGGATCAGTCGGCTAAGCATCTGCCTCAGCTCAAGTCATGATCTCAGGGTCCTGGGATCCAGCCCCGCATCGGGCTCCCTGCTCAGCAGGAAGTCTGCTGCTTCCTCTCCCTCTGCTGCTCCCCCTACTTGTGCTCTCTCTCTCCCTCTCTTGCTCTGTCAAATAAATAAATAAAATCTTTAAAAAGAAATAAATAAAAGAAATAGCATTTTTAGTATTGTGTTTAGAAAAATGAGGATGGGGCGCCTGGGTGGCAGAGTCAGTTGAGTGTCCAACTCTTGGTTTCAGCTCAGGTCGTGATCTTAAGGTTGTGGGATTGAGCCCCTTGTTGGGCTCTGTGCTTAGTGTGGAGTTTGTTTGAGATTGTCTCTCTCCCTCTGCCCCTCCTGTTCATGGTCTCTCTCTCTCTTTCTCTAAAATAAATAAATTAATCTTTTTTTAAAAAGGTAAAATAAGGGTAAGTATCAAAAGAAACAAGTAAAAAAGTTGAATATGCTCTTTAAGTGGGGAAGGGGGGTGGAAAGGGAAGTTAGGAGAAGGTAGGAGATTGCCTTGTAGAACTATTTTATTTTTTCAACTAACTACATCTACTACTTTAAAAACCTAAATGTTAATTTATAGTCTTAAAGTACTATGACTTCATTAGTGGAGTAAAATCCATTTATTATTCATAGTGGAAGAGTCTGCGTTAAGGAACGAACTCGTGGCTCGCGTGGATTGGAGGCCCAGCTTTAGGTGACAGACAGTGCTGGCCAGCTCGGCACCTCTGCTGCCCACAGCACACACACCGGGTCGGCTGGCCCACAGGTCTTGAGGTTGACGTCCAGGCCCTCCACAGTCCTGACAGGACAGTCTTCCTCGTCCTTAGCTTCTGTATCTCAGTTCTTTCCCAGCAATACAAGCTGCTTGGGGTCCTTGATACACACCAGGGTGGTTCATGCCTTGATGTCTTTCTCATCCTGTTCCCACTTCCTGGACCCCCTTGATAAAGGAATCATCTGGTATATCCATCTTCTCCCTTGGATAACTCCTGTGCAGCACCATGTCCCAGCCCTGGGGTCTTCTTTTCTTCTCTTACCTCACGAGATACCCCGGACTTTGCTCCCATGGCAACCTCTACACACCTGTCTTGTGTCACTGGCAGAATTATATATAATTATGTTTTTATTTGTCTTCCTCACTGGCTCATAAGCAACTTGGGACGTGAGACAGTGTCTTACTCAAGTCTGATTCCAGGACCCAGCACAGAACCTGGGTTGAAGGAGGAATCAATCTTGGCTACTGAAGGACAAGACTGTAATACACTTTCTCCCTGTTCACAGTTTCCAGTAGGTGGTTCCATGAGCGAGAACAAGAGTTCTTGAGGCCATGTGGATCGACAGAAGTTGACTGACATCCTTTTTTGTCCTTTCTCTGTCTTGGCTCTAAGCCCACATCTTTGAGTCTAGTGTGACAGATACCTTTCTGTGTTCTAGCCCCATCAGGTGAGAATTTGGAAAAGTGAATGTCTGGAGCAGAGGGAAGACAGCCTAGGGCAGGTCCCAGGTGAGCTGAGTCCATACTGATCTGGCATCTCTCTGGTTAGCCTGTGCGATCTGCATCCAGAGGACAGCGTCAGGGTGCCTGTAGAGTCAAGCTTTCTAGTACCTCGTAGTGTCTTTGTAATGTATTTTAGTGAATCCGACTTCTGCTACCTTGTACACATTTATTTATTTGGCATTTCCAGTGGTTGCAGCTTTAACCAAAAAATAAAATGTCTGTGCATGAAGAGCCTTATTTTAGGTGTGATTCTAAGAGTGGAGAAATTTTACCAGATTTAACATTTCTTAATTCGTTGTGGAGGCCATCTGAGTTTGAGTAGTAAATGCCTTAGTGGTTAAGAGCCCTGGCCTTGGGTTCTTGACCTGGGTCCAGTATGCTCTGTGTTTTCCAAGTTTGAGTGTCCCTGCTGCACAGTGGAACAGAGAGATTCCTCCTTGCCTCACAGAGGGTTATGAGAACTGTAATGCTTACAGTGCTGCTTATTTTTAAATTGCAGAATGTATACACAGGGGTATACATAAATCATACAAGCATAAAGAATAATAAGGTGAGCACCCATGTAACCACCACCACATTAAGAAAGAAGACAGTAAAGTCAGTACCTTAAAAGCCCTTTATGAGAGACTTCTGCATCTGGAAAGGTGAACAGAAGTAGTTTTGCCTATTCCTCTCAGTAAGTACAGCTGAAAACCCTGGACACGATATTGAAAACAAACATAAGAAGGGGCGCCTGGGTGGCTCAGTCGGTTAAGCATCTGCCTTCGGCTTAGGTCATGATCCCCAAGTCCCTCATCGGGCTCCCTGCTTAGTGGGGAGTCTACTTCTCCTTCTCCCTGTGCCTGCCTCTCTGCCTACTTGTGCTCTCTCTCTCTCTAATAAATAAATAAAATCTTTAAGAAAAAGAAAAAGAAAACAAACACTAGAATACTCTGAAGGGTAGGGAGAAGAAGGCAGATCAGCTAGGAACCTTGGGACAGGGAATGATACAGCAGTGAGCTCCCTTGGTTTTCTTTTTGCCTCATACCTCTCATACTTGGTGCTGGAGAAGCCAGCAACCTGGGAAGGCCAACAGATACAAACAGACAAAAAGCCCAGAGAGAAGCCTGCTTCCTGTAGCCAGAGGACTGGAAAAGATGCAGACAGAAAACTTCGGTAGTAACCCCCAAACTAATCAATACATTGGCCTCTAGCTTTCGGTTGCCAGGCTTTAGCTGCGCCTTGCAAGTTTTAATGTATTGCATTGTTACTGTTACTCAGTCTAAGATATTTTTTATTTTCAATGTGTTTTGTTCTTTGATTTATAGATTATTTAGAAGCATATTTCTTAATTACCAAATTTGTGGGATTTTTAATCTTTGTTATTAATTTCTAATTTAATTATATTTTGACCAGAAAATATAGTCTGTCTGTTTTCAGTCCTCTAAAATTTCTTAAGGTTTGCTTAATGATCCAGCAGTGGTTAAGTTTTGAAAATATTCACAGTGAACTTAGAAATAACGTATATTGTGTAGCTTTGGGTGTAATGTTCCACGTACATCAATTGGGTTATGTTTGTAAATCATGTTCAGATATTCTGTATCATTACTGATTTTTTTATCTGCTTTCTTAGTAAGTTACTGAGAGAGGTTAAGCTCTCCCAGTATGATTGCAGATTTCTCTAGTTATATTTCTGTTAATTTTTGCTTTGTATATATTTGACGTTATGGTGTTAGGTGCATACAAATTCAGAATTGTTAAATCTTCCACATGAATTTAACTTTATCATTATGATGCATTTATCATTTTTATCTTTAGTAGTAATTTTTGTATTAGAGTTCACCTTGTTTGATACCTGCATGGTCTCATCAGATTTCTTGGGTTCGTATTTTGCAGGTAGCTCATTTTACATTCTTTCACTTTAAACTTTTTGTCTTTTCTCTGTGTCTCTTATTAACAGTATATAGTTGGATATTTTAATGCAGTCTTACATTGTTTTGCATTTAGTCCACTTTCAATTAATTTAATTTTTCATATATTTGGTTTTTAATCTACTATTTTCCTAAGTGCTTTCATTTCTTTCTACCTGTTCATGTGTGTGTGTCTCTATTTTTTTATCTTTACCTTCTTTTAACTTTCCATTTTATTATTTTTATCTTTTTAAGGATTTTATTTATTTATTTGTCAGAGAGAGAGAGAGAGAGCACAAGCAGGGGGAGCGGCAGGCAGAGGGAGAAGCAGGCCGAGCAAGGAACCTGATGTGGGACTCCATCCCAGGACGCTGGGATCATGACCTGAGCCTAAGGCAGACGCTTAACCGACTGAGCCACCCAGGCCTCCCTCCATTTTATTTTATTATTCCATTTTCTCATCCTACTATCTTGGAAGTTATAAACTCTTAACTGGTCTGTAAGTGGTTACCTTAGAAAGTATGACATGCATTTTTTGATTTACCATCTCCTAATATTACTCGGTACTTTTACTTCTTAGATTATACAAGGCCCATCGAATGTTTTCAGTTTCTGTATTTCTCTCTCAATCTATATGCCATTGTTACCTTATTTTTTTAGCTTTTATTTTTAGGTAATTTTAGGTTTACAGAAGAGTTACAAAAATGGTGCAGAGCATTTGTATGCATTGTATAGCTTCCTCTTATGTTAACATCTGACATAACTGTTAGATGATTATTAAAGCAAAGACATTGCCCTGGGTACAATACTATTGACCAAAGTGATGAATTTATTCAGATGTTTTTCACTACTATCCTTTTTCTGTTCCAGAATCCAGTCTGGGGTACCACATTTAATTTATTTGTTTTGTTCCTTTAGCCTCTTTTAGTCGGTGATAGCTCCTCAGTCATTCCTTGTCTTTCAGAAGTGACCTTAACAATTTTGAATAATCCTGGTTATTTTGTAAAGTGTCCTTCATTTTGCGTTTTGCATCTGTCTACGGCTTTCTCATGATGAGACTGGGCTTATGCCTTATTGGGAAGGGTGTCCCAGAGGTGTTGTCCCTCTTCTTTGTGTTCCCTGTCTGGGAGTATGTGGTGTCAGTATGGATGACTGGGGATGTTAACCTTGATTGCTTGCTTAAGATGGTGTCTGTTAGGATTCTCCACTGCAAAGGTACTATTTTTTTTCTTGGAATTACTAAATATTTAGGGGGAGATACCTTGAGACTTTGCATATATCCTATTCTTGTTTAAACTTTTCATCTGCTAATTTATGCATTCATTGGTGGTTCTTCACTATGAGAGTCGTTACTGTAGTGTTCTAATGATGATTTTCTATTTCCCTCATTTCTTCTACATTTGTTCATTGGAATTCTTCTATTGGGATCTTTTGTCTCTTTTTCCTCATTTCCTTGCTTATTCAATCATTTCTGTATATCACTATGAAGTCATAGTTACTTATTTTATTCTCTGTACTCTACTCCAATATTTCTGTTGCATATTTTGTTGCCCAAGTTTTTCCAGCTTTGTCCCTTTTGAGCTTTTCCAGGTGGCCTCTTGTGCTCTTTCAATATGCCTCCATTTTTTTTTAAGCACTTTGTTACTTTCTATCACCAAAAGACCTTCCAGGCTCATTTTATATTTCCCCTGCCTCAGCTCTGGAATCAGAGTTCTCTTATGAGCCATGATCCTTTTAATTGGAGAATTGTATTTAAAACAAAGATATGGGAACTAAATGTGCTCATTACTGCTGAGTTGTCCTCACTTCTAGGGCTTTACATAGCTACTGCTAGAAAATAAATGTAGGTAGACTAACTCATGTAAACACACACATCTATATTCATTTGCATATTAAAAAACATAAATGCATATTGGTAACTCCAACTCTATTCCAAACAACAGAGTTCATACTAGCTCTCCCCTTTGCTTTATCCCACCTTCTTTCTCCAACAGTAAAAATCCTGACTTACTACCCACAGTCTGTTGGTTTGTGCAACTCTGGTATACAAATAAAGTCGTTTCAGAGTTGCTAACCCAAACCCCTTTGAGAAACAAAGTTTACCAACCATATTCCAGTACAGTGCTTGTATACAGTTCTGTTTATCTTCAACATTACAGTATCCAGTCAAAACACTGTTTTCTAGACTTAGGTCTGCTCCTTTGTTCTCCATGTCTTTCAGTACAGTTATATCATTTATGTGTAATACAGTTAATAAGGTAGCCATAATCATAAGTTTCACTAAGTTAGATTAATTTGTTATAGTCTGAAGTTCACCTTTCTTTCCATATCCTGGTGGTTGTTTTTAAATTTTCATACAGTAAAACTTACTCTTTGTAATGTGTAGTTCTGTGGTAGTTGATCAATGCATGGGGTCGTGTATCCAGCATCGTAGTTCCATAGAAGAGTTCCCTCACCCCCAACAATTCCCTGATCATTCCCCTTTAGAGCTGGTCTTTCTTCCCAGCCTCAACCCTTGTTGGCAACCACTGGTCTGTTTCCATCCATGTAGCTTTGCCTTTTCCAGAGGTTTATATAAATGCAGTTATACAGAATGTCCTTTATTGAGCCTGGCTTCTTTTGCTTGGCATAATGCATTGAATATTCATCTATGCTGTATCAGAAGTTTGTTCCTTTTGATTAATGCATAGTATTCCATTGTTTGGAAGTGCCTCCATTTGTATATTGATTCACTAGTTGGGTTGTTCCCAGTTTTTAGTGTTTATGAATAAAGCCATTATAAATATTTGCGTGCTAGTTTTTGTGTAAACATACATTTTCATCTCTTAGGTAAATAACAATAAGCAGGATTACTGGGTTGTATTATAAGTGTTGTATATTTATTTTTTAAAAAATGCCCATACTATTTCCCACAATGATTTTGCACTCTCACAAGCAACATAAGAGAATTCTAGTCATTTCACATCCTTGCCGGTGCTTGGTATTGTCATTTTACTTTTTATTTCAGTCATTATAGCTGTGAAGTGGTATCTCATCATCTCCATTCCCTTAATGACTAATAGTAGTTAGTATTTTTTCATGTGCTTATTTGCCTTCTGTTTGTGTTTTCTTTGGTGAAATATCTATTCAACTCTTCTGGCTTTTTTAAACATTGTTTCTTTTCTTTTTTTTTTTTTTTAAAGATTTTATTTATTTATTTATTTGAGACAGAGAGAACGAGAGAGAGAGCACATGAGAGGGGGGAGGGTCAGAGGGAGAAGCAGGCTCCTTGCTGAGCAGGGAGCCCGATGCGGGACTCGATCCAGGGACTCCAGGATCATGACCTGAGCCGAAGGCAGTCGCTTAACCAACTGAGCCACCCAGGCGCCCCTAAACATTGTTTGTTTTCTTGCTGAGTTTTTAGATTTCTTTATGTATGCTGGATACAAGTTTTTTTTATCATAAATATTTTACAAGTAACTTCTCCCAGTATTTACTTTGTTTAATTTACTATTTTTGTGGATCATGATTTTTGTGTTACATCTTTGCCTAATCAAGAAATCTTTGACTAATGAAAGGTCACAAAGATTTTCTCCTATATTTCCTTCCCAAAATTTTATACTTTTAGATTTTATGTTTATGTCTGTGATCCATTTTGAGCCAGTTTTGTGTGTCGTGTGAGATAAGGATTGAGGTTTGTTTGTTTGTTTGTTTGTTTATGGATGACCAGTTGTTCCAGCACTATTTGGTTGTGTAGTTTTTGTTTTTTTTTTTAGGACTCATATTTGTCAGAGAGAGCGAGCTCACGCGTGCGCGCAGGCAGGGGGAGTGGCAGGCAGAGGCAGAAGCAGGTTCCCCATTGAGCAAGGAGCCCTGGACTTGATCCCAGGACCCTGGGATCATGACATGAGCCGAAGGCAGACGCTTAATCCACTGAGCCACCCAGGCGTCTGATTCTAGCACTATTTGTTGAGCACAGTTTTCTTTCTCTATTAAATGCCTTTGAAACATTGTTGAAATACCCTGACCATAGATATATAGATCTATTTCTGGTGTCTATTCCTTTCCATTAATCTATGTGGTTATACTTTCACTAATACCACAATATCATAACTACTGTAGCTTTATAGTAAGTCTTTGGAGTCCTCTAATGCAAGGACTCCAACCTTGTTCTGTTTTGTCAAAATTACTACAGCTAGTTCTTTTTAGTCTTCCATGTAAAGTTTACAAACAGCTTATTGATTTCTACAAATAAAGATCATGAGATTTTTTTTGTTGTAAAATATACATGACAATCTTTACCATTTTATTTTTATTTTTTTATTTTTTAAAGATTTTATTTATTTGACAGAGGGAGACACAGCGAGAGAGGGAACACAAGCAGTGGGAGTGGGAGAGGGAGAAGCAGGCCTCCCGCTGAGCAGAGAGCCCGATGCGGGGCTCTATCCCAGGACCTGGAATCATGACCTGAGCCGAAGGCAGCCGCCCAACAACTGAGCCACCCCGGCGCCCCTAATCTTTACCATTTTAAAAGTGCACAATTGATTGCGCAACCACCACCATTATCCACTTCTAGAACATTTTCATCAACCCGAAAGGACACCCTGTACTCATTAAACAGTCACTCCTCCTTTCCCCTTTCTCCAGCTCCTGGCAACCACTAATCTGCTTTCTGTCTCTAGGGGATTTGCCTATTCTGGAAAATTCATATAAATGGAATCATATGAGTAGCCTTTTGTGTCTGCCTTCTTTCACTTAGAAGAATGTTTTCAAAATTATCCATGTTGTGGGATGTATCACTACTTCCTTTCTTTTTATGGCTAAATAGTAATTCATTGTATAATATAATGGGTTGAATAGTGCCCCCCAAAATTTATGACATCTTAACCCCCAGAACCTGTGAGTGTGACATTTTTTGGAAAAAGGGTTATCACAGATAAATTAAACTAAGGGTCTCAAGATGAGAACATCCTAGATTATCTGTTGGGTGCTAAATCCAATGACAGGTGTCCTTATAAGAGACCGAAGAGGAGAAGACAGAAGGAGAAGGCCATGTGAAGACAGAGTCAGAGATGGGAGCACTGTCGCCAAGGTAGTCAAGGAATGCCTGGAGCCAATAGAAGCTGGAAGAGGCGAAGGATTCTCCCCTGGTGACTTTGGAGGGAGTGTAGCTTGCTAAGGCCTTAAATTTAGACTTCTGCCTCCTGTGTTGTGAGAGAATAAATTTCTCTTGTTTACGCTACCTAGTTTGTGGTAATTGGTATGGTAGCCCTAGGAAACAAACACATATGTATATGTCACCTTTTATTTTTCTAATCATGAGTTGACGGATATCTGGATTGTTCATATTTTTTGGTTATTATAAATAGTGCTGTTACAAACATTCATGTACAAGTTTTTGTTTAAACACCTATTTTCAGGGGTGCCTGGGTGGCTGAGCCGGTTAAGTATCTGCCTTCTGCTCACGTCATGATCCCAGGGTCCTGGGATCAAGCCCCGAATCGGACTCCCTGCTTAGCGGGGAGTCTGCTTCTCCCTTTCTCTCTCTCAAATAAATAAATAAAAATAAAATCTAAAACAACAACAACAAAACCCACCTGTTTTCAGTTCTTTGATTATATACCAAGGAGTAGAATTATGAAGTCATGTAATAATTCTGTTTGACTTATTGAGGAACACCAAAGTATTTTTCACAGTTGCTGCCCATTTTACTTCTAATTGCTCCACATTCTCACCAACATTTGTTATTTTCCTCTTTCAACAAAATTACAGCCTTCCTAGTGGCTGTGAAGTTATATCTCATTGTGGCTCTGATCTGTGTTTCAGTAATGAATAATGATGTTGAGCATCTTGTCATGTGTTTATTGGCTGTTGGTATATCTTCTTTAGAGAATTGTGTGTTCAGGTCCTTTGCCTAATTTTAAATTGTGTTGTCTTTTGTTATTTTGGGTATTTGTTTTTTGTTATCATTGACTTGTAAGAGTTACTTATATATTCTGGGTATTAGACCCAGTATTTTCTTTGCTTTCTCCCATTTGGTGTTGTCTTTTTCTTTCTTGATGGCATCCTTTGAAGCACAAACGTTTTTAAATTTTAAAGAAATACAGTTTATCTGCTTTTTTCTTTAGTTGTGCATTAGGTATCATATTTCAGAAGCCATTGCTAAATCCAAAGTCATGAAGACTTACCTCAGTGTTTCCTTCTAAGAGTTTTATGGTTTTAGCTCTTATATTTAGGTCTTTGATCCATCTTGAGTTAATTTTGTAATGTAAGGGGTCATCTTTATTTGTTTGCATGTGGATTTCTAGTCATCTCAGCACCATTTATTGAAGAGATTATCCTTTCTGTATTGAGTGGTCTTGACACTCCTGTAAAAAAATCAAATGACCATAGATGTATAGATTCATTTTTGGGCTCTCAGTTCTATTTTGCTGATCTGTATATCTGTCCTTACGCCAGTACTACACTACTTAGTAATCGTAGCTTTATAGTAAGTTTTAAAATTGATAAATGTGAGTCCTCCAATTCTTTGAATATTGTTTTGGCTATTTGTGTTTCCTTGCAATACCATTCGAATTTTAGGATTAGCTGTTCCATTGATAACAAAACAAGCCATTAGGATTTTTTTTTTTTTTAAGCTACTGAGATTTAGGGTTTATCTGTTTGTTTTTTTTTAATTAACACTTTTTTTTTTATTCTTATGTTAATCCCCATACATTACATCATTAGTTTTAGATGAAGTGTTCCATGATTCATTGTTTGTGCATAACACCCAGTGCTCCATGCAGAATGTGCCCTCCTCAAAACCCACCACCAGGCTAACCCATCCTCCCACCCCCCTCCCCTCCAGAACCCTCAGTTTGTTTTTCAGAGTCCATCGTCTCTCATGGTTCGTCTACCCCTCCAATTTCCCCCGCTTCATTCTTCCCCTCCCGCTACCTTCTTCTTCTTCTTCTTCTTTTTTTCTTAACATATATTGCATTATTTGTTTCAGAGGTACAGATCTGAGATTCAACAGTCTTGCACAATTCACAGCGCTTACCAGAGCACATACCCTCCCCAGTGTCTATCACCAAGTCACCCCACCCCTCCCACCCCACCCCCCACTCCAGCAACCCTCAGTTTGTTTCCTGCAATTGAGAATTCCTCATATCAGTGAGATCATATGATACATGTCTTTCTCTGTTTGACTTATTTCACTCAACATAATACCCTCCAGTTCCATCCACGTCATTGCAAGCCATTAGGATTTTGATAGGGATTGCACTCAATCTGTTGCTATCTTTGGGAAGTATTGCTATCTTAACAATATTGTCTTATAGTCCATGAACATGAGATATCTTTCACCTTATTTAAGTCTTTAATTTCTTTTTTTTAAAGTTTATTATTTTTAGTAAACTCTACACCCATCGTGGGGCCCAAACTCATGACCCCAAGATCGAGAGTCACATGCTCTTCTGATTGAGCCAGCCAGGTGCCCAAGTCTTTAATTTCTTTGAGCAATGTTTTATAGTTTTTAGTGCATAAGTCTTGCACCTCATTGGCTAAATTTATTTCTCAGTATTTTATTCTCTTGATGCTACTTTAAATGAAATTGTTTTCTTAATTTCCTTCTCAGATTTTCATTGCTAGTGTATAGAAATACAACTAATTGTGTGTGCTTGGATTTTGATTAGAATTATATTGAATCTATAAATTAATTGAGAGAGAATTCACATCTTAACAATATTGAGCCTTAAAATCCATGAGCACTGTCTCCATTATTAGGTCTTCTTTGATTGATATTAATCAGATTTTTGTTGTTGTTGTTGTTGTAGTTTTTAGCATACAGAACCTTCACATATTTTGTTACATTTATGCCTAAGTACTTCTGTTTTTGTGTTGTTAAAAGTGGTACTTTTTTAATTTAAATTTTACTTGTTCATTGGTACTACATAGAAATACAATTGATTTTTTTTTTTGACTTTTTGTCCTGTGACCTAGCTTAACTATTAGTTCATCCTAGTAGCTTTGTTATAAATTCTTCAGAATTTTACATGTAGACTAGGACATCTGCAAATAGAGATAATTTTATTTATTTTTTGTTTCCAATCTATAGGTCTTTTATTTAATATTCTTACCCTACTGCACAAGCTTGGACCTACAGTATGATGATGAATAGAAATGGTGAGGGGAAATCTCTTTGTCTCATTTTCAGTCTTAAGGAAAAACATTCAGTTTTTCACCATTAAGTATGATATAAGCTAAAGGTTTTATGCAGATCACTTTTGTCAGATTGTGAATATTCCTTTCTCTTCCTAGTTTGCTATATTTATCGTGAATGGAAGTTGAATTTTGTCAAATGCTGTTTATTTATTTATTTTTTTAAAGATTTTATTTATTTATTTGAGAGAGAGAGAATGAGAGAGAGAGAGCACATGAGAGGGGGGAGGGTCAGAGGGAGAAGCAGACTCCCTGCCGAGCAGGGAGCCCGATGCGCGGGACTCGATCCAGGGACTCCAGGATCATGACCTGAGCCGAAGGCAGTCGCTTAACCAACTGAGCCACCCAGGTGCCCAAATGCTATTTTTTTAAATACTGATGTAATCAATCATATGGGATTTTTCTTTGGTCTGTTGATGTTATGAATTACGTTAATTAAGTTTTAAATATTGAACTCACCTTTCATTCCTGGGATAAACCCCACTTAGTCATGATGTTATCCATTTGATATATTGATGGATTTGATTTGCTAATATTTTGTTATAGATTTTTAAAAATTTTTTATTGTTATGTTAATCACCATACATCATTAGTTTTTGATGTAGTGTTCCATGATTCATTGTTTGTGCATAACACCCAGTGCTCCATGCAGAACATGCCCTCTTTAATACCCATCACCAGGCTAACCCATCCTCCCACCCCCCTCCCCTCTAGAACCCTCAGTTTGTTTTTCGGAGTCCATCGTCTCTCATGGTTTGTCTCCCCCTCCGATTTCCCTGCCTTCATTCTTCCCCTCCTGCTAGCTTCTTCTTTTTTTTTTTTTCTTAACATATATTGCATTATTTCAGAGGTACAGATCTGAGATTCAACAGTCTTGCACAATTCACAGCATTCACCATAGCACATACCCTCCCCAATGTCTGTCACCCAGCCACCCCATCCCTCCCACCCCACCCCCCACTCCAGCAACCCTCAGTTTGTTTCCTGAGATTAAGAATTCCTAAAATCACTGGGGTCATATGATACATGTCTTTCTCTGATTGACTTATTTCGCTCAGCATAACACCCTCCAGTTCCATCACGTCATTGCAAATGGCAAAATCTCATTCCTTTTGATGGCGGCATAATATTCCATTGTATATGTACCACATCTTCTTTATCCATTCATCTGTCGATGGACATCTTGGCTCTTTCCACAGTTTGGCTATTGTGGACATTGCTGCTATAAACATCAGGGTGCACGTACTCCTTTGGATCCCTACATTTGTATCTTTGGGGTAAATACCCAGTAGTGCAATTGCTGGATCGTATGGTAGCTCTATTTTCAACTTTTTGAGGAACCTCCATACTGTTTTCCAGAGTGGTTGCACCAGCTTGCATTCCCACCAACAGTGTAGGAGGGTTCCCCTTTCTCCGCATCCCCGCCAACATCTGTCGTTTCCTGACTTGTTAATTTTAGCCATTCTGACTGGTGTGAGGTGGTATCTCATTGAGGTTTTGATTTGGATTTCCCTGATGCGGAGCGATGTTGAGCACTTTTTCATATGTCTGTTGGCCATTTGGATGTCTTCTTTGGAAAAATGTCTGTTCATGTCTTCTGCCCATTTCTTTTTTTTTTTTTAAGATTTATTTATTTATTTATTTATTTGACAGAGAGAGAGACACAGCGAGAGAGGGAACACAAGCAGGGGGAGTGGGAGAGGGAGAAGCAGGCTTCCTGCGGAGCAGGGAGCCCGATGCAGGGCTCGATCCCAGGACCCCGGGATCATGACCTGAGCTGAAGGCAGACACTTAATGACTGAGCCATCCAGGCGCCCCTCTTCTGCCCATTTCTTGATTGGATTATTTGTTCTTTGGGTGTTGAGTTTGATAAGTTCTTTATAGCTTTTGGATACTAGCCCTTTATCTGATATGTCATTTGCAAATATCTTCTCCCATTCTGTCGGTTGTCTTTTGGTTTTGTTGATTGTTTCCTTTGCTGTGCAAAAGCTTTTTATCTTGATGAAGTCCCAAAAGTTCATTTTTGCCCTGGCTTCCCTTGCCTTTGGCGATGTTTCTAGGAAGAAGTTGCTGCGGCTGAGGTCGAAGAGGTTGCTGCCTGTGTTCTCCTTTAGGATTTTGATTGTTATAGATTTTTGTATCCATGTTCATGGAGAATGTTGGTCTATAGTTTTTTTTCCATGTAAGTTTTTTAATTGTTTGTGTTATTAGGGTAATGCTGACTTCATAAAATTTGTTAGAAATGTTTCTTTCTCTTCCATTTTGCAGAAGAGTTTGTTTAGAATTGCTAGTATTTCTTCCTTAAGTGTTTGGTAGACTCCACAATGAACCCATTTGTGCCCAGTTTTCTTTGTTGGAATACACTTTGATTAGTGTAGGATTATTCTGGTTAATTATTTCTTCTTCTCTCCCCTCACCTCTTTGGAAACCTAAGTTCATCGGATGTAAATAAGACATTGCTGTATTTAGGGATGTTCTGTGTTTCTTCTTAGAAGTTTTCATCAGTTGCTTCAACAAGCTTTTTAAGTAGTGAAAAGTTTCTGATGCTGAGACCTTTGGTCAAAGAGAAATTAAGGTAGCAGGGCCCTCACCCACTGGTTCTGTGACTTTGGTGACTGAGAAGAACAAAACTCCTCTGATTGTCATCTCTTATCCGATACTTAGCAGTGTCGGGGGTTAAACCATCCTTGCCTTCAAGTTTCTTCTCTCTGGTATTAGCAGGCCCAACTCAGTCTTCCATGATTTTAAACAGCATTGATACCACCTATATAAAACCATCTATGACATGCTTTTTGAGAAACCATGACAGGGGAAAATATTTGGGTATAGGCTGAAACACACTGTTCCCACTAAGTTAAGGACCGTTTTCATCCTAAAGCAGGTCTTAATTGCTTTTAAATAAAATTTTAAGTGATGCTGTATTATATAATAAAAATGTTTAAAATCCTGTAATTTAGAACAATGAAAAATGTCTTTTTGAGATTTAACTTACTTTTTACATTATCATAGGAAAAAAGATGATGTGCTGTTTACAGATTTAGTCCTTTGGCCAGGCCATTATTAAGGGAAGAGTTATTTAATATAATGCTCTCTTAGTCCCTATTTTTTAAGTTGTGCCTAGTGTGCAGGCCTCTTTCAAGAAAAGAGTGGTTTATTTTGTTTTGAATAGTCTTTTTTTTTTTTTTTAAGATTTTATTTATTTGACAGAGAATGAGAAAGCACAAGCAGGGTGAGTAGAAGAGAGAGAGGGAGAAACAGGCTCCCCACTGAGCAGGGAGCCAGATGTGGGGCTTGATCCCAGGACCCCAGGATCATGATCTGAGCTGAAGGCAGGCACTTACCCGACTGAGCCACCCAGGCACCCCATTTTGAATGGTCTTCTATTTAGTTCTTCTTGAATGAGCTTTTGGTGGTTTGTGTCTTCCAAGGAATTTTTCCATTTCCTCCAAGTTGAATTTATTAATGCCACAGTGGTCTGAAATGATAAGCCTTCTTTCATCCTTGATACAGTTAGCTTATGTCTTTCTTAAAAATAATATTCTGACTAGAAATTTGTGTTTTATTGATCTTTTCCATGAATTAACTTTTGGTTTCATGGATTTTTCTCTATTGTTCCTCTGTTTCCAGGTGTTTCTAGGTTTCTCTGGTTAGGATACTGACTGTAAGTGTTTCTTCTATTCTAATATAAGCATTTAATGATATACATTTCCATGTAAGCCCTGTTTTGGCTGTATCATGCACAAATTTTAATAAAACTTTTTATATTGGGATAATTTTAGATTTATAAAATAGTTGCAAAGATAGGACAGAGAGTTCACATATACATTTCACCCAGTTTTCCCTAATAATAACAACCTTACATACCATATTTTTCAAAACTAAGAAATTAATAGTGATACATTGCTATTACCATAAGATTAAGACTTTATTCAGATTTCACCAGCTTTTCTACTAATGTCTTTTTCTGTTTGAAGACCCAATCTAGGACACCAGAGTACATTTAGTCATCATGTCTCATTCATTTATTCCTTTCTTGTTTTCTATGCTATTAATAATTTTAAAGAGTACTAGTCAGATATTTTATAGAAGGGCCTTTAACTTAGGTTAAAACTTCTGTTTTCTTATGATTAGAATGAAGGTCTGGGTTTTGGAGAAGAATGTGCCCTTCTTGCATCATTTTAGTTGCACATGATATCAACGTGACTTATTACTGGTGATGGAAACTTTGATCACTTGGTCAAGGTCATCACATACATTTGATGTATCTTTTCATTTAAATACAATTCAAAATATTTTCTGATTTCCTTTATGACTTCCACTGTGACTCATGAGTTATTTAGAACCATGTTGCTTAATTGCCAAATGTTTGGGGATTTTCCAGATAATCTTTCTGTTTTTCCTTCTAATTTTATTCTGTTGTTAGAGAATATACTTTGCATGATTTTGGTTTTAAATTTGTTGAGGATTGTTTTATGGCAAAGAATAGGGCATATCTGGTAAATGTTTCATGTGCACTTGAAAAAAATGTGTATTTTGTTGTTGGGTTGAGCAGACTGTAAATGTGAAGGCGGTTGGTAGTGTTAAAGTTTTCTGTATCCTTACTTATTTTCTGTTTGTTCTATCTCTTACTGAAGAGGGTTGAAATCTAACTATAATTGTGGATCTGTGAATTCTACTCAGTTCTGTTAGTTTTTGCTTCATGTGTTTTGAAACTCTTTGTTATGTCCTCTTGGTTAATTTACCCCTTTTTTATCATGTCTTTCTTACACCTGGTAATATTTCTTGTTCTGAAGGCTATCTTATTAATAGATATTAATATTATTAATGCCACAGTGATATTAATATGGCCACTCTAGCTTTCTTTTGCTTTGTGTTTTAATTGTATATAATTTTCCATCATTTTACTTTTAAATTAACAGACTTAATTTTTAGAGAAGTTTTAGGTTTAAAGAAAAACTGAGTAGACAGTATAGAGTTTTGGGGCACCTGGCTGCTTCATTTGGAAGAACATGCAACTCTTGAGCTCAGGGTTGTGAGTTCGAACTTCATATGGAGTATAGAGATACTTAAATAAATAAAACTTAAAAAAAAAAGTACAGAGTTTTCCCATTTTCCTTTTTTCCTACCCCTATACAGTTTCTACTATTATTAACATCTTGCATTAATGTGATATATTTATTATAGTTCATGAGCAAGTATTGATTATATTATTATTAACTAATATCCATAGTTTACAATAGAGTTTGCTCTTTGTCTTACACAGTTCTTTGGATTTTGACAAATATATAATGACATGTATCCACCTACACTGTATCATGCTGAATAGTTTCACAGCCCTAAAAATGCCTTGTACCTTACCTATCCATTCATTCGTCCTCTCTCCTTGAACTCCTGGCCACCATTGATCTTTATACTATCTCCATAGTTTTGCCTTTTCCAGAATGTCGTGTAGTTGGAGTCATACAGTATGTAGCCTTTTCAGATTGGCCTCTTTCCTATAGCAACATACATTTAAGATTTTCTGTGTCTTTTCATGGCTTGATAGATAATTTATTTATTTTGATGAATAATATTATATAGAAGTACATTGGTTGTTTATACATTCACCTACTGAAGGACATCTTAGGTGTTTCTAGGTTTTGGCAATTATGAGTAAAACTGCTATAAACATCTGTGTGCAGGTTTTTGTGTGGACATAAGTTTTCAGCTCATTTGAGTAAATGCCAAGGAACACAATTCTGGATCATATGGTATAACTATGTAAGAAACTTTGTAAGGACTGCCAAACTATATTCCAGAGTGACTGCCCCTTTTCACTCCCACCAGCAATGAATGTGAATTCCTTTTCTCCATATTCTCACTGTGCATTTGGTGTTGTTGGTGTTTTGGTTTCTCAGCATTCTAATAGGTGTGTAGTAGTATCTCGTTGTTTTAATTTGCAATTCCTTAATGGCATGTGATGTTGAGCATCTTTTGATATACTTAGTTCTATCTTATTTGATGAAGTATCCAGATACCTTGCCCATTTTTTCATTGGCTTGTTTTCTTATTTTTAGTTTTAAGAGTTCTTTGTACATTTTGGACAACAGTCTTTTATCAAATATGTATTTTGCAAACGTTTTTTTCCCAGTTTGGGGCTTGTCTTTAATTCTTTTGACATCATCTTACTTTTAACCTATCTTTACATTTAATGTGGGTTTCTTGTATATAGCATATAATTGTCTTGCTTTTTCACCCAATTTTTAATCTCTGCCATTTATTTTGTGTGTTTAGACCATTTATATTTAATATGATTATGATATAATTGGATTAACAGCTATCATTTTTGTAGTTGATTCCCATTTGTTCCATCTGTTCTTTGTTCCCTGTTTCCTCTTTTTCTGCCTGCTTTTCGATTGATTGTTTTTTATAATTCCATTTTATCTCCATTGTTGGCATTATTTGTACCTCTTTCAAACAAATTTTAGTGGTTGTCCTAGAGTTTATAATATAGTCTTTTATTAATCGCAGTCATCTTTGCATTAATATTATACTATTTCATGTATAGGTTAACAACTTTGTGGAATGTCAGGGTGGCTCAGTCGGTTAAGCATCTGCCTTTGGCTCAGGCATGATCCCAGGGTCCTGAGATTGAGCCCCGCAACAGGCTTCCTGCTCAGTGGGGAGCCTGCTTCTACCTCTCCCTCTGCCGCTTCCCCTGCTTGTGCTCTCTTTCTCTCTCTCTCTGTGTGTGTGTCAAAGAAATAAATAAAATCTTAAAAAAAAGAACCTTGTAATAATACCCCCAATTTCTGCCTCCTAATTTTGTGCTATAGTTGTCATGAATTTTCTTTATCAAATGCTATAATTCCATAATACTTTGCTACTATTTTTGCTTTAGACAGTCAATTATCTTTTAGGTGATAAAAAATGTGAAAAATATATTTTATGTTTGTCTTCATTTATCCTTTCCTAGACACCTTTCTTTCTTTGTGTAGATCCACATTTCTGTTGGGCAGATCTGTGGGTAGTGAATGATCAGCTTTTATTTATCCGAAAAGGTATTTCACACTTCTGGTTTCTAGTCCATCATGTAAGGAGCTTAGAAGTTGGTATTCCATCCTAGCAACAAGTAAAAAAGCTGAACAAACTGAAAAATCAACAACTCTTTTAGATCCATCTGAGAAGTGAGGTCACAGGACAAACCTCTGTCCCATAAATATATGTAGATAGAATCACAACTTATTGGAGCAGAAACCAACCTCCATTGGAATGAGTACTGGCATAGAAAAGCCCTAAACTGTGATTAACAAACTGCTGGAGGTTCAGTGTGGACAAACTTAAGAAATCAAAACTCCAGGGAGATCCTAGTTATTAGAAGGCTCTCATGCTTTTTTGAGTTTTACCCCAGAAAATCTACCAGGTTCTCACAGTGAAAATCATAGAAAAAGCTTCTCAACAGGGATAGAGAAAAGAAACCATTTTGCATTATGCCAGTGCATTCTGTTCTTAACAAGGCCTGCCTCCAGGAGAAATTATTTTATTAGAACATAATCTGCTAGGGTTTTATCAGAGCCTAATCATCCTGAGGGAGGGAAATTACCCAATTCTAGTTCACTCTTGCCTTCCATGTGGTGAAGGGAAATACCAACTCCAGTCCCCTTTAGCCATCCTCTCCCCACTAAAGGGGTTGGGGGCAAACTTGAGAAATAGAAGTTGACAGTCCATAGGCACAGGCTTATCAAAAGACTGAGACCTAATCATGGGACTGTAAAACACTTCTTCTCTCTCCACACCTTACCACTACTTACTAAGGCCTACTCACCACAGTTTGTTTTACTGAGTGCATCATGTCTTCCTTTCAACAAGAGATTATACACCATACTAAAAGGAAAAAAACCAAAAAACCTCACAGTTTGAAGAGACAGAGCAAGCATCAGAACTAGACTAGATATGGCAGGGATGCTGGTGTTATCAGACCATAAATTTAAAACAATGATTAATATACTAAAGACTCTAAATTCTTCTTCTTTTTCTTCAACTCTGTTTCCTTCTTCTGGAACCCTAATTACACATATGGTATACCATTTAATATTGTCTCACAGCTCCTGGATACTCTGCTCTGGGTTTTGTTTTTTTGTTTGAGGGATTTTTTGTGCATTTTTTTTCTTTTTGTGTTTCAGTTTGCATAATTTGTGTTGCCCTATCTTCAAGTTCCCTAATTATTTCCTTGCCTGTATTGAGTCTGCATTGAGCCTTTCAAAGTCATTCTTTAGCTCTCTTACTACATTTCTTTTATTTCTAGAATTTCCATTTAATTCTTTTTTATAATTCCATATTTCTGCTGAAATTCCCCATCTGTTCATACCTGTCGTTCATTTTTTTTTCACTCAGACCTTTAACTTACTTATCACAGATATATTAAATTCCCTGTCAGATCATTCTAGTATCTCAGTTTTCCCTGATTGTGTTTCAGATAATTGCTTTGTCGCTTAACAGCACTTTATTTTCTTGTTTTTTAAATCTGTCTTGTAGTTTTTTGTTGTTGTTGTTGTTTGTTTTTTTGTTTTTATTCATTTGAGAAAGAGAGAGAGCATGGGCAAAGGGAAGGGTCAGAGGGAGAAACTGACTCCTGCTGAGTGGGGAGCCCGATGTGGGGCTGATCCCAGGACACCAGGATCATGATCCGAGCTGAAGGCAGACGCCCAACTGACTGAGCCACCCAGGTGCCCCTGTCTTGTATTTTTACTGCATACTTACCTCATGTGTATGCAATAATCATGCGTATGTAAAATCATTATGTAAATATGGTATTTTTCTGGAAGTGTGCACAGTTCTTCTCCTAAACTATTAATATGGGGCATTGAATGAGTTTAGTTTGTGAACCTGGGTTTGAGATCTTTTTTGTTCTTATGTTTGCTTTTAGTGTACCTTCAGTTTCAAAACATTTTGCTTAGGATAGGGGCTGAGTTTCCAGAGTTTTTTTTTTTAATTAATTATTAGAGAGAGCATGAAAGCAGGGGGGAGGGTCAGAGGGAGAGGGAGAGAGAGAGAAGCAAGAGAAGCAGACTCCCTGCTGAGCTGGAGCCTGACGCAGGAGGCGGGGGAGTGAGGCTCCATCCCAGGACCCTGAGATCATGACCTGAGCTGAAGAGCCAGACGCTTAACCAACTGAGCCACCCAGGCACCAAGTGGTGCCCCCAACCCCCCGCTTTTTTTTTTTTTTTAAACAATCCTACTCCACCTGCAGCTTTGAGACTTCCCAGTACACTTGCATCTCAGAGGGATTTTTCTCAGTGTACTCTTGCTCCTCCTTGGCCATAATCTTCTGTTGCTCGCTTAGTGGTGGGAACCAGTGAGAACCCTATGTTGTTCTGGTGCAGCCTCAGTCTTAGGCTACAAAGTCCATTGCTTTTGGCGAGGGTCAGGAAATGATCTGACTCCAGATCTTTAGAAGTACCACTTTTGGGGGGATACAGTAATGGACCAAGACCCACCAAAGATACAAGGAAGAGTTTGACTGTCATGAGATGCAGGTCAGGATCACTGAGAAAGCCAGAGGGCCAGTCTTTCTTGTGAGCATCCAGTGGAGGTCTGTGGAGAAGAGCATGTGAGAGGTGTGAATTTCCCTTGTGTCTGTGACTCCCTAGAATCCCATATTGTCACATCACCCATGCTTTGCCTTTAGTAGTTTGTTCAAGAATTATATGAGAATATTTCTTACTTGCTTCTATGATGTCCAGTGTTTCTTCCTTCTGTGCTCTGCTTCCTTTTGTACTTTGCTCATTCCATCTCTCATTGGTGGCACCTGTCTTTCCCTAGACTTAAGGCTTTTGATTGTCCTATGATCTCAAATCTCTAATGGGTTCAGGAAAAGTTATAGTTAGTAGTTCATCCAGCTATTGTTGTTGTTGTCATTGTTGTTAGGGTATGAGCAATACTATTCCCAGATTTCTACATCCTGGAATTTTCTTCATGTTTTAAGGACTTTTTTTTCTTCATCCATCCATGCTACATTTAACATGTAGCATGATAGTTGATATTTCCCTTTTATTTGCAGTTTTTATTTCCTTTTTGGCTTATATTTACTTAGATAGTGACTTTTTAAAAAAATTTCAAGGTGGTTGAGATTTTTATTTAATCTTTTGATCTTTATTTCTATTGTTTTAATATTGTAGTTGAAGAATATGGGCAATTAAATTTTCACTTTGAGAAATACGGTAAAGTTGTTTGTATGACTTTTTGATCAGAATGTATATTCAATATTTATGAGATATAGTGTTTAATATCTCTATTAAGCCAAGTTTATTAATTATTAATAATAGGTTCTCTGTATTCTTAGTTGTCTACTTAATGTGTTAAAGATTAAAATAAGTATTTTAAAGCTAACCATTATAATGGTTTTACGATTTTTTTCTTGAATTACTTTTCTTTCTTCCTGGTTGTTTTACTTATTTTGTAAGCTGTTATTCATTCCAGAAATGTTTATAAATGTCTTTATTTTGGAATATCATAACAAAATAATCCTTTGATTTTATTTAGCCTTTTTTTCCTATTACTACTTCTGATTTTTTTCTTGCTTCATGTATCTTTGCCCATCTATTTATTTTTAATCCATCTGCTATGTCCATATCCACTGCAGAAACTCAAGTCCAAGTTTACTGTCATCCTTTTCCTAGACTAATGAAATAGGATCCTAATTGGTCTCCTTGTTTCTGCTTTTACCTTACTAAATCCATTCACCACTCTGCAGCCAAAGTGATCCTTTTCCAGCAGAAAACTCTCCCATGGCTTCTCTCATATTTATACTTCTTACCATGCCTTATATTACATAATCTACCCCCAGCCTACCTCTCCAAACTCCCCTCATACCACTCTCTGCTTTGCTCATTGTGCTGTCATTATACTGGCCTTATTTCTTACCCTTAACCATGCCGTGCTTTTACAAACCTTGGGGCTTTTGCACTGGGCATTCTACCCAGAAGACTTCTTGCAACTAATGCCTTCTTTTCATTTACGATTAAGTGTGTTTGTCAGAGAATTTTTTTCTGACCACCCAATCTAAAGTAGCCATTCTGTCACTCTGTCACTCTCTTCTGTTGTTTTACTTTTTCTTTAAGGCATTTACTAACAACTGAATTAGTCTTGATTAATTATTTGTGCCCTCAGTGAGAGCGGGCGCCTTGTATGAGTTGTTGGCGCCTGTATCCCTGGCGTCTGTGACCCTACACGTGTCAGCGCAGTTCTCTTCAGCTGTTGCTTTGATCGTTAAGTCTTCGTCTAATCCATTTTCTCCTTCTAAAACTTCCTTTGTATTTACTTTTCCTGGTCTGGAGTTTCCTTGTGGATCTTTTTATTTTCTTCTTTTTCTGTTTTTCAAAACTTCAGTATCTTAGAATTTCTTTCAAGTTTGTCACTAATTCACCGGTTCTGTGTTCTGTAGTATGTAATGTTCTGTTCACTACTTCCACTGGGATTTAGTGTGTGTAGTTCTGCAATCACATTTTTTTCTCTCCACACATTGTTGGTTTTTTTTTTTTTTTCTCCTGATTATATTGTTCCTCTTGACAAAGTGTCCTTTGAGATTACGTTGGAAAAATTATTCCTCAGGTTGGAGCACTTTTTTGAACTGCTAAATTTGTTTGCCTCACATTTTAATTTATTTGTTTGCTTATCATTACAGAGAGAGGCCTGAGTTTGCTTAGTACTAGAAGCTGAAGTGGATTTGACCATAGATTGTATCTAAGCTCTGTGAATGCTTTCAGGTTTCTGAGATATTCAAGAGCAGTATGGGGAGTGAGGTTGTGATAAAGGGAAGAGTCAGGTCCGATACAGGGAATAGTCACTTTCATCAAAGGAAAACTCTTCCAGGCTTGGAGAGTCAGTGGAGTTGGGGACTCTTCCAGCTATGTCTGAAGATGGGGTAACTGTACTAATAAACTAGAGCCACCTGTTCGTTATCTATATCAACTCTGGCTGGAACATGTAGCATGATTCCTGGCACAGAATTAGTCCTCAGAATATGTTTGTTGAAGTGAACCAAAGCATACTGAATGACTGCTGAATTCCTCACTCTGTGCTGGGTGCTGTGGAAAAGAGACAGATGAAAAAGTCACATTTCATTCCTGCAGTGGGCTCCAGCTAGTAGGGATTTTAGCCATTTGAAGAGTTAATAAAGGAAGACGTTTCTCAAGAAATCTAGATGTGCTAAAGGAAGGGAGAACTCCCTCTGAATTGGTTAGTTGGGGAATTCTTCCAGAAGGGGACAATATTAACTGGGTCTTAAAGAAGTGGTTGGAAAAAGGAGGGATGTGGTTAGGGTGGACTAGGTGGTGGGAGTAGCTGATATAAAGATGATGTAGAGGCCCAAATCAGCATATGTATGTGGGAGAAGTTAAAGGTTCAGTTTCTCTGGGAGGAACAAGGCATGCGGGGTATAGAGTAGCTAGGCCCTAGCCCAGTGACCTTGGGCCTTGATTGCTAAGCATAGGATTTTGGCTTCTACCTTGTGGCTTCAGGAAGGTACTGGAGGCCTTTGAGCCAGGAAGAAATGGTTAGAACTGTCAGGAAGCTCCTTCAGTCTGTTTCCATTGGTGAGAGATTGATAGGATATAAGATACCTCTTTTTGTGCTTTTCTTTCTTCTCACCTGTCTCTTCTCTATTTCTTCTCTTGCCCCAACCGTGATCAGTTTTCTGAGATAGTCCCTGGAGTGGCTTCTGATGACTACCATCCCCAAAGCAGGAACAAGGTCACAGTACACATTTTACCTCCTACTAGCTACTGCAGTTTGGGCACTGGGATATAGCAGAGGCTTTAGAATTTTCCAAAGGGGAGTTTTGCATCCTGAACTCTGACCTAGGGGCGTACAGGATAGATGTCATGTTCTTATTAGATAGCTTATGAGAATTGGCCTTCAGAACAGAAATAGCACATGGTAGGAAGATTATATTGTCATTCCATGCCTTGGGGATGGATAGAGAGAAGCGGTATCAGACTCACTGACTGTCTGAGCTCCTAATATTTTTTGCCTTAGATAAAGCACCACCTTGCCAGAAGAGCCCAAGAGATCTTCATATAGCTGAAAGGTTAGAAAGTTGAGGCCTCCCTCACTCCTGAGTCACTGCCTATGGAAGATAGGGAAGTCCAGCCCCCACCACTGTCCAACCTTCTGCTTCCTTTGGCCAGTTGCCAAAGTGGGGCATCTCACTAACGGAAATGGAGACAAAAGTATCACCCATATATCGTCAGAATTACACTCTTCTTCCATTCTGAATTTACTATACTTATTCCGTATCAGTCCATTTCACTAATATACCCCCTTTCCTCACATATATGAGGTTTTTGTGTGTGCAGCAGATGCTTGAGAAGA
Organism: Neomonachus schauinslandi; assembly: GCF_002201575.2. NCBI lineage: Eukaryota > Metazoa > Chordata > Mammalia > Carnivora > Phocidae > Neomonachus > Neomonachus schauinslandi. The sequence continues at coordinate 23,710,573 of NC_058409.1, read as the reverse complement.
TTTGAGGTGCCAGAGGTGTTTTATGCTGCCTTGGTGCTTGCTCTTGGCCTCATCTGTCTTGCGTTTCTCAAGTATTTAGTACTGTTTTCTGTTATCAACCTCCATTATGCATATTCTCCTACCCTTTGGCAAACTGCCCCAAACAAATGGGACAAACTTAACTATATATGGCTATTTAATTAAATATGACTAATTAATTAAAATTAAATAAAATGAAAAGTCCTCAGTTGCCTTAACCATATTTCAAGTGCTCAATAACTACATGTGACTAATGGCTCCTATATTGGACAATGTAGGTATATCACACTCTCATCATCACACACTGTTCCATTGGAACTGCTGGTCGAGAATAATACTGCCAAATTCCAGCAGGACTGTCCACATGGATGTAGGTTCTCCAAGGCTAGTTCAAGTTCTTCACTGCCACTGTGTGAAAGTAGATACACCTCTTCATTATTCCAGTTGTCCATCTGGTAGCTATTATTAGACACACGCATACACACACACACAGAGTCACCCATTATAATATTCTTACAGACTGGATATTATAAACCCACAAGGAAGAAGAGAAACATTTTTGAAATTGCTCTATAATTACCCACAATAAAATTAATACCTCATGCTATTATACAAAGAAGTACTCCCCCTTTCAAATTATGCCCTTTGAGCCTTTCAGAAATAGGGAAATAAACCCATTTCTGAACCACTCTCCTTCAATGGCACGCCATTCAGCTCTAAAAGGATGCAACAGAAGCTTTTCTTATCTTTCATTTAGAACCTGATGAAGTGTTCATCTTCTCCCCCATCTGAGCTGAGGCTCTGGACGCAGAGGCAGCAAGCCTTAGTGTTGGGATGACCTTACATGCTGTAGGCTTTGTCATTTCACACCTTAACCTCAAAGGAAGTCCTTGTTCTTGGGATGGAGTGCTTTAGTTCCCACAACTCTTCTCTGAAGTCATTGTAGAGTGGGTGGAGGGACGTAAGGGCAATGCTTCAGTCTGAACTTTTTGGGTAACCTTAGGAGTGGATCTATTAAAACCAGAGTGTTTTTTCCTTTACCACACCACCCCCAGGATTCCATTTCCTGCAGATGTGTTATCAGCACCTCTAGCCATCTTGACCCAAGCCTTTGGATCATGCCTTGGGACGGCTCTGCCCTCTGCCTTGAGCTCCGTTTGTACCTCTCCAGTGGAAACAATGACTTTCTTTGTCCTGTCTTGGTGGGCAGCCTCTTTCCTCTCTTACTTGGTTAACTGAAGTGGGAATTACAATTACTGCCCTTGCGGGTAAAAGACGTTTTTTCCTCCATGTTGGTAAAAGGTAGGTAATGGCTTCATCTGCCACTCTTACCCATGGATATTAAAAGAACCTTTGCTCCTGATGCAGACTCCTGCCTCTGCTCCTGGCCCTTTCCAGCTTTGATTCTGTTTTGATATCTACTCACCTCTTTTTCTGACCCTGATGCTATCCTGGACCATTCTTCTATCCCTCACTCTTCCAGCCCTTCTTCCAGCCACTGCGCTGGACTCAAAGTGAGCTGAGAGGGGCAGTCTCTCAAAGTCTAGGCAAAGTGCCTCAGAGGTAGGAGTACTACTGAGAGGCAGAGTGAAGACATGGGGAGAGAGGGACACAGACTCTGAAGCTGGTACCTTCCATGGCCTTCCCTCCTTCCTGTCTCTGAACTTCTTTGAACAGAGGAGCCCTTATCATCTGACCCCCTGGCTATCCAGTACTTTGGGCCTGCCCCCTGTACCCTACTGTGGGCATTCGGCTGTGCAGAGGAAGAGAGCTGGCCCATACCTCCATGTTCAGGAGTCAGGGAGATTCATAAGCATGACGGTTGAGGCCTAGGCAGAGACATCTAGAATCAAGTCACCCTTGGTCCACAGGACCCCCAGCAGAGGGAGCAGGCTCCAAACTTTCACGTGTCCTTGGCCAACTCCTAATCATTTTATAAAAAACCACTTTGTTTTTAATTAATCAAATTTTGCATGAATACACTATCTTCTTGTAACATGTTCTCTTCCTCTAAAAAAAGGAAAGTTATTTAGCCTTATGATTCTATAATCATAAAGCTAAATAAACTGTTTCGCCTAATCCCATTCCCTGTCTCAGTAACTACAGTTTCCAGCAAGGTATATATCCTCCCAGTTTTTTTCTATACATTTCCTTACTGATCCTATATATCTATAGATAAAAGGATTGTTCTGTGGTTTTCCCTCCCTCCCTCCCTTCCTTTCTTTCTTTCTCATAAATGATGTACTATACCTGTCACCCTACAATTGTTAGTCAGTGACATCTCTTAGAGATCTCTCCATGTTGATTCAAAGAGATCATGTGCATTTTGGAATTGCTGCACAATGTTCTCTAGCATGAACACACCTCAGTTTATTCATTCATCTCTGCTTGATGGACATTTTACGTGTCTCCCAGATTTCACCTCAACAAATAGGCTGCAATGAGTATTCTTGTGTATGCTTCAATAAGCACATAAGCAAGCATCTTTCTTGCTTAGATACACCATAAGAAACCACAGACTCATAGGGTATGTATATTTATATTTAGTAGAGTCTGTCAACTTGATCTCTAGAGAATAGTTGTACCCACTAACAGCCACTAACATTACATATCCACTAATAGCCTGTTGAAACCATTGTCTTGATGTTATCAAATGTTGCATACAGAATTTCTGACTTTTGCATTTCTCAACTTCCTTAGAGATGCTAAACATCTTTTTATTTATTTATTGGGCATTTTTGTTTATTCTTAATGTCAATTATGTGTTCATATCCTTTTTCTGTTAAATAGTTAAGATATTATTTGTTAACTTTTTGATACTCTTTATATACTCTGAATATTAATTCTTTGTCTCTTAGAAGTGTTACAAATGTTTTTTCCCTAGTGTCTCACTTATTGTTTATTTTATTCTATCTTTTAATTATATTAAAGTATTTCATTTTGTTGGAGTAAAATGATCAATCTGTAAAATGACCTTTTTTGTGTGTCTTAATTAAAAAGACTTCTTCTCCCTCCAAGGTCATAAACACATTATCCATATTTTTCTACTGTTTATTCCTTATATTTAGGGCTTTAATACATCTGAATTTATTTTTGTGAATGGTATGAAGTAGGTCCTAGCTTTATTTTTTCCTCTGAAGTGATAACTGTGTGGAAGCTTTGTTGATTGTCTCCCCAGTATTAATTCTTCCCTCCTCCCTTGCTAACAGTATTCTGAATTTCCTAGTTGGGTGGTATGTATGAAATTGCTCTTACCCTCACCTCTTAAAATGGGTGCTACTTGGCTTAAGCCAATCAATGCATCCCATCCTGGCTACAGGGCATGAATGATTCAAATGGGTAAATGACCCTTTGGGGGCCAGTGATACATGAAATAATGTTTGCTATGAGTTTCTGAGAAAGAGACTTTCTTTGTACTCTTGGCTCAGTTGCCTCTGACAGTCTTCTTACTTCCACATAGGAAGCTAGTCTTAGGATGAACCAGTGCAGTGGAAGGCAAGGAAGAGAGAGCAAAAGAAATCAGGTTCTTGCTGATATCATGGATTTACTGGATCTTTCCTGTTCTGAAATCTAGTCTGCCTCTGGACATTTCTTGTACATGAGCCAAGGCATTTTATTTATTGTTTAAGCCAGTTCAAGTTGAGTTTTCTTTTACTTAAAACTATTACTTAAAATCTTTTACTTAAGTGATGCCTGGGTGGCTCAGTTAAGCGTCTGCCTTCAACTCAGGTCATGATCCTGGGATCCTGGGATCGAGTCCCGCGACGGGCTCCTTCCTCAGGGGGGAGCCTGTTTCTCCCTTCCTCTTGTGCTCTCTCTCACTCTGTCTTGCTATCTCTCTCTCAAATAAATAAAATCTTTAACAAATTTTTAAATTAAATTAAATTTAAAAAAATTTTTTACTTAAAATTGGTTAGTATTCCTAACCAATTTAATAACATTTGTCTGAATACTGTTCATTGAAAGATTCATCTGTTTCACACCGCTATGAAATACCACTTGTGGTAGACTCAGGCCTGCTGACTGAAAGACCCAGAGTAAACATGAACAGAAAACTTCGAGTCTCTGCAGCTAGGTAAGGATAGATTGCCCAAATATTGGCAACAAGAATTTTCAAGGCCTAGAATAAACATATTAGGCCTATATGATGTGGCTTACTAAAGAGCGGAGTTATTGCTTTATTTGTTAGGTGGGATTGTAAAAGGCACTCAATACTCTTCTGGGCTCTCCTCACCTGACGGACATCTAATTTCTGTGCAGGCTGCCAAGACCATTGAACTTGGCGGATGCCTTTGTGAGAAAGCAAGAAAGGCAATGGGGAGCCACCCCCCTCCCCCATGCATCATTATCTTCTGAGTATCCTTTGTACTCCTAATTATTAACTACTTCAAGAGTAAACCAAAACAAAAGCAACCTTGAAGAGAGTCCAGGTCAGCATTATTACCTATCCCTGAATCTCGATTTTATCTTTCTCCATAAATCCCATGAATATGTGGGTATGTTTCTGGACAGAATACGGGTACATATTTATTTATGTTCCCGTACCACCCTGTTTTAATTCCTCTTGTTTTATTAACATATTTGATATTATAGAGGACAAATCCTCCACCATCGTCCTTCAAAATGATCTTAAATATTCTTCCATCTGATTTTTAGAATCAATCAGTCAGGATCCATGAGACATTCTGTAGGAATTTTGATTTTGATAGAATTGGGATAGAATTTATAATTGGAGGAAAATTGACTTTGTAGTATTTGTGCAAGCTGCTTTTTGTTTGTTGATCTTATATCTGGCCATATCATTCAACTCCTGGGTTTTCTGTGTAGAGTCTCACATCATAAAGAGGTAATAGAAGACAGTGATTAAGAGCACAGAGACTCAAGTCAGACTGCCTGGGCTTAAATCTGGCTCTGCCATTTACTAGCCAAGTACCTCAACATCACTATTATTTAGTTTCCTCATCTGTAAAAATGGGTTTGATACTAATATCTTCCTCATAAAATGGTTGTTAGGTTTAAATGAGTTAAGATACACAAAGCATTTAATATGAAGCAAGCAGTAATAACCATCATCCTCATTTATTTAAAAATAACAGGTTTGTTTTTTTTAAATACTCGTATCTGTATTTCTTATCTTAATGCACTGGATAGGACTTAAGTACAATATTAAAGAGTAGCATGGATAATGGGTATTGTTGTCTTATTACTGCCTTTAATGGGATTTCTTCTAATGTTTTTCTTTTAAAGCCCTGGGTGTTATACACGACTGTTGAATCACTGAACACTACATCAAAAACTAATGATGTACTATATGGTGGCTAACTGAACATAATAAAAAAAAGGGGGGGCGGTAATTGTATTTGCTATAGATTTCTAGTATAATCCTTGATCTTATTAAGGATGCTTCCTGGTAGTGCTAGTATAAAGTGTTGGCTGAAGCAATGAGTAAGGCACTAGGCTAACCTTGCTCACAGCCCATGAGGCATAAAGTAGCCAGGGCCCACCAGAGAAGTCGAGACAGGGCTGCAGGTGATCCAAGTGGGCCCATTACCCACCTTCTTCTCTTGGTGAGTCTCAGGCTTGAAAGGGGACTCTTGGAGGTGTACTTGGGATGAACATATGATAGTCTCTGTGCCGCAAAGAAGAGGGCTCCGGCCTGTGTGTATAAATGTGTATGCAGGGATATATATGTGTGTGTGCTGAAGTGAGCATGTGTGCTCACTCTGGTCCAGGTCCCTGCAGCAGCAGGTTTATGGGGCCCTGTTTAGCTTCTTTTCTGTAGCAGGGGGAGAGGGGCTCCTGACTGCTGTGTGTTTTGGGATCGTCATATTTTTCTGTAGCAACACCCCTATGTCATTTGCCTCCACCCCCTAGAGGCTGGCAGGGTGATGACTGAAGCATCAGATCTGTGGTTTCCATAACAGGAAGTGATTTAGATGCTGAAAGCTAATTTTAGAGAGTTGATATGGGGTTTTCAAAGAATGTTTCAGGGGAGGTTTCATGCTCCAGGTTCAGCCCCTTGCTTCTCTCATCTACAAGGGACTGACAGTATCCTACTACTATTATTGTCACTGTCTAGCTGGGTGAGCTCATGTCCAGCTGAGTAGGTCCCTTGGGTAGAAAATCAGGGCTGGTTTTCCCTGGATTCCAGGCTGCCTGAGTCATTGTTTCTGGTCTCAAGCTCCAGGCAGTTTCTTGTGATTCAGCACAGGCTGGCTCTAGGCCAGGCTGACCCAGGGCCTGTTATCCCTGGCTGGGTTGGCCTGCAGGCTCCACGGGTCCTGTCAGGACAGGGCCATCCACTCCCACCCAGGCTGAGGCCTGGGTCAGAGATGACTTGAGGCTTCTGGCCCAAGAGAAGTGTCATCTTGGAGAGCAGGCACTTAAATGGGGAGTCCTCTCTGGGCCATCCACTTCCTGAGCCTCTTTACAAGGGACCCAGTATGGCCAAACTAGCGATTACATCATTGCTTCAGCCCTGGAGGTTAGTATTCCTTCTGGTAGCAGCAGACACATACACACACACAGAGGAATTAGCACAGAACTTTCAGAGAGTCCTGTCCTCCTAGAGCTGAAACCCCACTGGTGGGCCCCCTCAGAGCTAAATGGTTTCTGTCTGTCAAGACCTAAACACAGAAAATGGAAGATGGGCGGTCTCTGCTCACCTCCACAAAGGTCTACAAAGCCCATTCTCATCTGCTGTCCCTTCCTCTAGGACTTCCACAGCAATCTCTGCAGCAGAGAATGCCACCCCATTCTCAGAGAAGAAATCAGGTCTTGCTCTGCTAAGGGCGACGGCCCAGGGTTATGCGGTATAGTGGCAGTCAGAGCCAGGCTAGGTGCTAGCCCGTGCAGCATATTGCCAGTGGGGGGCCCAACGTTCAGGGAAAGAGCTCTACGTGTCTGATCCTGGTGGCGGCCAGCCACGAGCCCCTGTCACAAGCCTGGGGGTCTCTCAAAAGCTGGGGAAAATATAATTGAAGTCTCTGCCGGGGTTTAATCTACCCCTTGTCCTGCTATGGGGTGAGGTGTAGCCTGAGAGCTGAGGCTAGGCCTTTAGGTCTTAGTTGGTATGTAAGAGGAGACGCTACTGCCCAAGAGAGGCTATAGACACACGTTTCCAGAGCCAAACAGGCAGCCTTTTCTTTGGCCTCCATAGCCTATCAGTCCCCTGAAGAGGACCAAGTAGGGCAGGACAGGTGACCAGCACTAAGGCTGGGCTCAGATCCAGAGAGGAGGAGAGCATTCTCACAAAATCACCAGGGATTGCAGACTAATAACATAGACTTAGATGGTGTGAGGTAAGCCCTGCTTGAGAGTTCCACTGAAAGTATCTTTGACCTATTTTCAAGGCCTGTGGTGGCAGGAGGAATTTTTGGCCACATCATAAAGAGTTTTGCGGGCATCTCTGATAGACCCCGCTCAGGAAGTTGTAATTTTCCACTATTAGGTTGTTAGTCACCAAAGCGATCCCTGCCCCCAGCTCCTGGCTCCTGCACTGCAGCAGGCTGACAAAGGTGGGCCATCCGGTGGAGAAGCCCTGCCTCTGTAGGTGAGGCCCTGAGCATTGAAGCTGGGTCCTCTCTGCGTCTGACTTCTTTGTGGAGCCTCACAGCCCCATTCCAAGATTTACATAACCATCTTGAGTGTTTTGTCTTCACCTGGAGATTTAGTTTGGACAAGAAATTCCTTAACATACCAATGAAGGGGTATGGGTAAAGAGTAGCTCCCAGAAAATCCACTCAAGGGAAGACCCCTGTACTCTGTGGTATCAGTAACTATGAGGGCCCAGTCTTTCTGGGGCATTTTCATTTTAAGAAAAGAGAAAGTCTTAAGCTGAAGGAATCTATTAATAGAGGTGTTTCATAAAGCACTTTAAGGAAATCATGCAGGGCTCAGAGCTCCTTGCCTGTTAGAAAGATGGGGTTGTGTGGTGTTCACACCTGGATCCCCAGGCTTCACTCAGGGAGGCAGAATTAGATGCAACCCACCCTTCTGTGGGGATTTTGCCTAGTTAGCCCCTTCTCCCAAACTCTTGGGTTGTCTCATCTTAGCTCCTGGGCTCACCTGGGTGCGTCTGAGGAGCATTCCTGCTCCTGGAATCGGTGGAGCACTGCCAGGCTGAGGGCTCAGGAGAGCTGCCCCCTGAGCCCTGCTCCCAGAGCCACGGGGACAGTGATACATCTCATTTGCCAGCTGGTGGCATTTTCCTAAATGGAAAGGGCAAGAGTGGAGTCCTCTGTGGCCTTTAAGGGAACCTTCCTCCCTGAGCCTGCAGCTGTCTCTGGCTTGGCCTCTGTGATCATCTCTCAGTCAAGGCATGTATGTGGTAGGTAAGAACACAGGGAAGCAGGGGTTTCTGCATTGGTAGCAGGCAGAATGGGGTGGGAATGGGGAAACTAGGCTTTTCCTGTTCTTATTTCTATCAGAAACAGTCTTAATGTGGCCACAGTCGTTTGTTTGTTTTCTTGCTCGTTTGTTTGTTTGAAAGTAACCCTTCTTTTGCTGGAGGAGTCAGGGATTGACCCAATGTTCCAGATGCTTGGGAGCCTCCAAGGGTCCTTTTCAGGCCTGTGACGTGACACCTCTCACCCCCACCCTCACCACCATAGCCAGACCCTTGATGCTGATGTGGGTCAGAGGAGGGAGCTGAGAAATAAAATTCATTTCCAAGCTCTGGACTGTCTTCTCAGGGTAGGGAATTTACCAAGAGGATAGCTTGCTTCCCGTGGAGGAGTAGCAGATGAAGCAGCCCCGCATCCAGGGCAGGCTGAGAGCGAGGCCTGTGGCTCACATACACTACTACAGTCAAGAAATTGAGAGAACACCTGGGTAGGAGTGAGGTGACCACTCTGCCCTCAGAAGAACAGGAGTCTGAGTTCACAGGAAAGTGACTAGATAACTCAGGTGGGCAAACCCCAGACATTAGTGTAATCTGCTTTCACAGACATCCTTTTCATAGTGTTTCTCACATGTCCCCACCTTAATCAACAGTGCTGACCACAGTGAATGCCTTTCAGGGTGACTCAGTGCCACTTCTTAGGCTGGCCACTGTGCCTTGAATATAGGCAAGGATGCAGGTGCAGCTGGAGGTGGGACCAGCCCTGAATGGGCAACAACCCCTAAACAGTCCCTAGGTTGTCATTAGGCAAAAGTCTCACAAGTCAGTTTGCTTCTAGGCAAAAGATAATAGTGGCTTGAACCACTGTGGGTGGTGGAGATGGTGAGAAATGTTGGATTCTGGATATATTTTGAAAGGGAGAGCAATCAGGATTTGCTGATGGAGTAGATGAGGAATATGAGAGAGAGTGCAGAGTCAGTGATGATTCCAAGGGGTTTGCTCTGGGGAGCTGGGAAAAAGGGCTTGATGTGACCCAAGTTAAAGAAAGCCACGAATGGGGGTGCCTGGGTGGCTCAGTCAGTTAAGCGTCTGCCTTTGGCTCAGGTCATGATCCCGGGGTCCTGGGATTGAGTCCTGCTGAGCAGGGAGCCTGCTTCTCTCTCTCCTCCCTGCTTGTGCTCTTTCACTATTCCTGTCACTCTCTCTCTCTCAAATAAAATTAAAAAAAAAAAAAGGCTACGGATGGGGTGTGTCTGAAGGGGAAGATCGGGGGTTCACTTTTGAATGGTTGAAATGGATGATAATATCCACTTCCTGGGCTGTAGCGAGGATTAAATAAGATAATATGTGAAAGCACTTAGCACTAGCACATAGCCAGCTTTCAGTAAATGTCACTTTCTCTTTTCCACTCTCAGGCAGGTGGCTGAAGCCTGAGCAACTGGGGGTCCTCCCAGCCAATTTGACTAATTGTCTTTCTGTAGAAATAATGAGCCAATCAGATGCCAAGTCATTCTCCTCTCAGGTGGTTTTCTCACCCTTCAGAAAACTTTCACTGTTGCTAACAGGGTCTTTCACTTTGTCAGAGTTTTCTCAGCAATGTTGACACACCGATGTGTTGATGAGTTTCTGCCTCAGTGGCACTGTGGGGCCCAGGCAGCCCCTCTGGGGGACTCCCCCTCTCCATGTCAGTCAGTCTGCAGAGGCAATACCTTCTTCTAACAGTGGATAGAGATTAAGGGAAGGAGTTTCTCTGGAAGCTACACTTTTTATTTTCCAAAGATGTTTGACATAATATTAGATCACAACTTTCTCTTAGCTCTTTGAATCAAAATAAACTATTGACTCTGAATAAAATTGCTAGCACGTGGCCCATTACAATTGCCGAATGAACAAAACAGAAAAGGTGACAACATGTAAGAAATTGTTCACGAAGTGTGTATGTGTGTACTTGATTCTGTGGATGGAGGGAGAGAGGTGCCCCAAGCATGCTAACCAGAGTGCCGTCTCTGGACAGGGGGTGTGTTTTTACTTGTTTAGATTTTTAACGGTAAACTTAAATCATTCTTAGGACATCAGAGTAATTTCTAGAAAGTGTCTGAAACGTTCAGCTAAGGTTTGTGCAGCACAGCCGTGTGATGGCTTTCTCAGGAGGTGTTTCTGGTGGTTACGTAGCTTCAGCTGAGGGGTAGACTGAGCCTGCTAGAACCACAGTGGGACAGGCCATGCGGGGGCAGCTGAGATGGCAAAGGCTTAGGAAAATGGATGACCTTCCTCAGAAGTGCCCACGCTTTCCTCGTCCGCTGAGGTTGGTCACTGCCGAGACCAGAGCCATGCTTCAGGCAGAAATGTGTAAACTTCTCTGGGATTTTATTATGCATCTGTGTACTAGTTTATGGTGTGAGGGCTCCACAGAAACGGGGGTCACTCTGACAGCTCAAGGATAACAAATCTATGTCCAGTTCTTCTTGAGGGCTGCTTGTAGGACTGGCATATATGAGAACAATGATCTCATTCTTACTCTGTTTAAATTCTGGAGATTGATTCGTGGGTACCTGCCAGTGTAGGCATGAGCAAGTGAGTCCCAAATACACGTGCTTCACTGGCCTGTACAATAGTTCAAGAGCCAAGCTAGGTTTCCACATGGTGTCTCAAAAAAGCTATCAAATTGTGCAGAAGCAGAGCATTTGAGTACCTGCCCTAGTATTGTTCTAATCTAACATTTTTCTGGGCCCATTCTTAGAGTCTTGAACAGCCAATTCTTGAAAAATGATACAATTCTTATACTCTCTGACTCTTGGGGTCCTACGGCATTGTGCCTAGCCGGCTGAGGGAATATCACTGGGTGGGGCACAGACATCCCCCTTCCTTCCTCAAGCCACTGAGGGGTGCTGATGGGAGTGGCTTCAGTTTGTCCCCAATACTGAATGTCCCCCTAGGGCTTCTGCCTCATTCCTGACATTGCTATTTTTGCTGCAACTGTCCTTGCCTCTGTTTCTTTTTTTTTAAATTTTTTAATTATTATGTTAATCCCCATATATTATATCATTAGTTTTTGATGTAGTGTTCCATGATTCATTGTTTGTGCACAACACCCAGTGCTCCATGCAGAACATGCCCTCCTCAATACCCACCACCAGGCTAACCCATCCTCCCACCCCCTCCCCTCTAGAACTCTCAGTTTGTTTTTCAGAGTCCATCGTCTCTCATGGTTCGTCTACCCCTCCGATTTCCCCCCCCTTCTTCTTCCCCCCCCGGCTACCTTCTTTTTTTTTTTTTTTTTTTTCTTAAACATATATTGCACTTTTGTTTCAGAGGTACAGATCTGTGATTCAACAGTCTTGCACAATTCACAGCACTCACCATAGCACATACCCTCCCCAGTGTCTATCACCCAGTCACCCCACCCCTCCCACCCCACCCCCCACTCCAGCAACCCTCAGTTTGTTTCCTGAGATTAAGAATTCCTCATATCAGTGAGGTCATATGATACATGTCTTTCTCTGACTGACTTATTTCGCTCAGCATAACACCCTCCAGTTCCATCCACGTCGTTGTAAATGCTTGCCTCTGTTTCTAACCCCTTCATCTTGACATCCCAGCGCTCCTGCTTTGGTATCTTTGGGGATTGGATGCTGGTGGAGTGGCGCGCTCTCCTTGATGGTGAGCAATGGTATGAGCATGGGGTGAGCAGTGCTGCTGACCACTGACTTTTCCGCTCCTGACAGCTATCCTCTCCCAGCCTATGTTGCTAACCTCTGTCTCACATTCATCTCTGATCTCCTGTGGCCAGAAGCCCAGAACTGTTCCAGACAGGGAGGATATCCCCTTGCGTGACTGATTGCCAACATGCTCCAGCTTCATTGGGTCTCTCCGTGTCATCCTGGATCATGGCCGGGTGAAGGTGCTTAGCAGCATCTACCCATCAAAGTTCCAGCCGTTCGAGGTACTGGAGCTTGAAGCAGAAGGGTACTTGCTGTATCTCAAGTCCAGTTCCTCATATGACCAGGATCAGTGTGTCCTGAGAGTGAGCACACACCCTGGTAGGATCAGGTCCCAGGGCTCCCTCACCATGTGTCCCCACTTCCTTCTGGATACTTCTGGCTCTGTCCAAAGCCATTTGGCAGCAGCCTCCAAAAGCCCCAGCTAGCTCAGGAGCAGAGGGGAGAAGATTTAAGGAAATTCTGGAAAATTCTTTTGTTCCCTGCTTGACTATCTATGACCCCCACTAGAATGTAAGTACCAAGATGGTGGAGAATCTGTCTTGTTTCTCACTTTGCCCAGGTCCCCAGACAGTCCCTGATATACAGTAATTAGGACCTCAGTAAAGTATTTATTTCTGGAATGAATCAATCCAGCCATCCATCTATACCTGCTTCAGAAGAGCTCACATTCTAGTCACTGGGCTGTTTCACAGTCCAGAGTAACTTAGGTGCTGAGTTGGGAGGAGTGCTCCTCCCCTTCACAGGTGACCAAGACACAAGCCTGCTGTGACCCCAGGAGGAGAAGAAAAGTCCTCTTAGCAGGGTGCTAGCCAGCCAGTGGGCCACACGTCTCTTTAAAAGCAACAGGAAGCCAGGCTCTGAGATAAGCGTGACTGCCAGTGTGATAAAGGTGGGGAGAGGGCCAGAAGGTGGAGAGGTGGGGCTGCTCCGTGGGGATGTCCAGGCCTCTGTGGCTGGCCAAATACTGCCACATGCTTCCTGTGGGGAGCAAGGAGAGGAGATTCCCTCCAGAGGCCCTGGATCTGGGGCTGCCCCAGCTCCCTCACCCTTGACCTCGCTAAGGTGGCTGAAATACAGGGCTGCTCTCCCTCACATCTGCCGTTCTTGGGCATATAGGGGCCCACGCCAGGGAAGATGTTGGACCCATATGCTCTCTGCCCTGGCTCCCTGTGCTCCTCTGTGTTTTATCCTCTCTGTTGGTAAAATGGCTCTACCACACTGGTGGTGGCGAAGAGTCTGGGATGCCAAGGAGGAGGGTCTCAGTGGGAACTACAGGCTGGAGCCTCAAGGAGGATGGAGGTTCTAGAAGGTGCTTCTGTCCCATGGAACCTACAGGGAAACCCCCAGATGTGAGGTATGAGAGGCAGCCTGGGGCAGGGCCTGGATGGGCCGGGTGAAGCTCAAGATGAGGGTCCTGAGGCAGGCATGGAACAGACCCTTAGAGGCCCCCAGGTCTAGCTGGCATGATGGTGCTACATAACAAAGACCTGGCATCCCTCCCAGTATCTTATCCTCATTGGTTCATGCTGAGCAGCAGGGAGGGTAATGTAAGAGCACCTGACAAGAAGTCTCAGAGACTGGGGTTCAAGTCTCTGGCCGTGTGACTCTGGACAAGTTATTTCTCTGCTCAGAGCTTCAGTTACGCCATCCATAGAAGAAGGGTCATGGTCTCACATGATTGTGGTGAGCATTAAAGAAATGATGTAAGTCATTCCAGTGACACTATGGGTTTTAGCTCCCCAATCCTGCCAGGCCATCTTCTGGGGTGGGGATGGTAGGGGAACTGTGGACTGAACTAAGGAAGCCATAAAACCACTTTCCTGACTCAGTGACTTGCTCCATCCTGGCCTCTGGCCCAGATTCTAGAGGCCTTAGTCAAGGGGTAGGTGTCAGAGCTGGGGGTTTCCCTGTAGGTTCCATGGGACAGAAGCATTATAGCTCTCTGGAAAGCCCTCAGAACAGTTGGATGTAGCCCTGCTTGAGAAGAGCTCAGAACAGACGGGTGGACCAGTTGGACCTGCCCCCTGGGGAAACCCAGGCATGAGCTGGCATCTGGACCTTAATACAGTTCTTGTCCATCCTCTAATAAGGCTCTGGAGAAAGCTTAAAGAGCAGCGGGGGTGGTCCCTAGGCCAAGGGCAGCTCTCACCTGAATCCTGCTTGGCATTCAACCTGTCCAAAAGTCTTCTAGTGCCTGAACTCTCCAGGCCTCTTCCACTCACATCATCTCCTATTCCCCAACATCCCTTCACTCCACCTGTCCCAAAGGCCCTGCCAAGAGATGCCACTTCACCCTACACTGACCTGCTCTCTTCAGGATTAGGGCTATTTTCTGACCTGTTGGTCTTCCCTGCCTCCATGATGCCACCACTCCTGGCTCCCTCCCTCCTCTGGGACCAATCCTCACTGACTTCTTTTGCAGTTCCCTCCTCCTCTGCCCACCTCCTAGGTTTGCAGGTACCTTGGGACTTGGTTCTTTCTCTTCCTGGCTATACTAGATATCTCAAACTTGCGGTCTAAGAGCCAAATCAGGGCCTACATCCTCTAACCAGGGTCCCTGCCTTTTCTTAACATGCTACCCCAGAGATAGCACCTCAGAATCATGGTATTCCCCAGACATGCTCTGTATGCCCTTCTTTGGGGAGAAATTCCACCATTATGGAGCTACCCTGTGCAATCAAAAGAAACAATCGAGAATGATGATCCTGTCAAAAATCCCTTACCAAGTTTCCAGATCTGAACCAGTCTTAAGACTTAGAACTCATTGATTGAAGAAACCAGATTCCCAGAAGGAAGGATCCCACAACACTACAGCAAGTGTGCATAGTAATGTTCTCCAGCCCTTTCCCAAAGGGACCTGTGGTCATTTATTCAAGTAAGTATAGATACTGTGTAACTGTAGATACCTAAAGGTTTCAAGGACAATTGAACACAGGATTTGAGTTGAAATTGTTATCTGGAGATCTGAAGGAACATAAAGACCTTCTTGTTAGAGTTAGGAGCATATGTAGTTCAGATAATAAATAGATTTTTGCCTGAATCCTGCTCGTAGTGGGCCTTCTAGATCCACACACCCATCCAGTAATATAATCAGATGGACACACTTGAGGATTAGCACAATCCCCTACATTGGGTCCTTGGCCTATGTGGTAAGAGCTGTCATAGAGAAGAAAGCCAAGTGGAAGCCTCCAAAACTTCCCATTCCAGCCAAAATAGTATATCAAAAATAATGTAACATTCCAGAGGTGATGGCAGAAATTAGTGCCACCATTGAAGACCTACAGGGAATCCATCAAATCTTCATTTAAGCCACCAGTAAAACCCAGATGGCTCCTAGAAGATGGCAGTGGGCTACTACCAGTTCAACAAGTGGTAGCCACAGTTATAGCCACTATGCCTACCAGATGTGGTATATTTACTACAGCAGATTAACATGGCCTTGGGCATTGAGTGAGTGGCCACTGATCTGATGACTTCATTCTTTTCCATCTCTTTCAAACAGTTTGCATTCACTTGGAGAAAAACACAGTATAAATTTCCAGGGATAGGTTATTTCTTCTTCCTTCTGTTGTAATATAGTCCCAAGAGATCCGGACCATTTGGACATCCCATAGACCATCACACTGGTCTACTGTATCAGTGATGTTATGCCAATCAGACAAGGTGATCAAGAAGTGACTGACACTTTGGTGGCCATGACAACACACATACACACCAGAAGATAAGCCCTGTGAAGTTTCAGAGCCGGCCATATCAGCAAAGTTTTTAGAGATCCAGTGGTCTACAGCATGTCAGGAAATTTCCTCCAACATATAAGACAAATTACTACATCTTGTACTTTTCACTGTGAAGAAAGAAGCATGTTTGGTAGGCCTCTTGAGGTTATGGATGCAACCTAGTGCACACTTGGGAATACTATTCTGACCCATATCCCTAACAGTAACACAAAAGCTTGCCATCTTTGAGTGGGCTCCCAGGCAGGAGAGGGCTCTGCGGCAGCTTCAGGCTATCGTACAAGTAGCCCTGCCATTTGCGCTATATAAGTGATCAGAACCTGTAGTTTTTACAGGTATCAGTAGTGGGGAAAAGATGTTGTTTCCCTGGGATTCTAGAGCAAGGCCATAGCATCTACATGGGGGGATTATACACCTTTTGAAAAGTAGCTCCTGTTATACTACTGAATCCTAGTGGAGCTGGAATGATCATGCAGCTAGAGCTACTTGTGATGAGTTGGTTTCTGCCAGGCTTACTAAACCATAAAGTCAGGTGGGCCTAGCAATAACCTATCATAGAATAGAAGTCATACATCTGGAATCAAGTATGAGCAGGATCGGAGGGCACAAGTAAGCTCTACAAACAGGTAATCCAGAACCCCATGTCATCCACTTCTGTGGCACAAGAGCCTCTCTCCCCCCAGCTCACACCTACCACTACATGAGTGATCCCCTAGGACCAGCTGATGGAGGAAGTAAAATCCCAAATTTAGTTCATAAACAGGTCAGATCAGTATGTGGATCAAGCCAAAAATGGTTAGTGACTATGCTGTTAGCCCCACTCAAGGGTGACCTTGAAAGGCAATAGTGAGGAAAAATCCAGTGGGCTAGAGCTTCAGATGGTACATCTGGCCATTGACTTTGTGTAGAGAGGTAGTCTGAAATTAAAATATGTATTTACTCATGGGCAGTGGCAAATGGCTTGGCTGGTTGGTCAGGGACCTGGAAGGAAAAAGACCAGAAAACCTGAGACAGGGAAGTTGAGGGTAAAGGAATGTGATGGACAAATGTTTGTGGTACGAAGTATGAAGAGTTTCATATTGCATGGTAATGGTCCCCAGAAATCATACCATAGTGGAAGAGGTACAATGATCAGTATATAGAGGCGCCTGGGTGGTGCAGTCAGTTAAGCCTCTGACTCTTAGTTTTGGCTCAGGTCATGATCTCAGGCTAGATAGCCCCACATAGGGCTCCGTGCTCAGCACCAGATCTGCTTGAGTGTCTCTCTCCCTCTGCCCCTCCTGCCCCGGATTGTATGCACATGCTTTCTCTCTCTCACAAATAAATACATCTTTAAAAAAATAATCAGGTAGATATATTGACTCTTCCAGTTGATACTATCCAGCTTCTGTTATTCTACCCCATTGCGGGTTCATGAATAGAATAGCCCCGAGGGCAGGGATGGAGGCTCTGCGTAAACCCAGTACCCATGATCTCTCACTTACCATAGTTGATCTAGTTACTGCCATTGTCATATGTCTATCCTACCAGCAACAGACACCAGCCCTGAGCTCCAGATAGAATATTGTGCCTCTTTTGGGGGATTTCCTTTGCTGAAAAAAATTGCCATGCCTAAAATCATGCCTCTGTCCAGAGACAGCCTGCATCCAATTACTGATGAACATGATGGATTAAAGGCTTGACTTCCTCCTACCCCCAACTTAGGAAAACTTTAAGAACCACCCTAGCTCTGGGATTCTCCTTTGGGTTAGCTGAAACTTTTGTTGTGACTGCACTGAGTCCAACTTCTCCCGCTGCTCAGTCCTGCTTCCCTTCTCTTCCACAAGCAACCCTGCATGCTAATCTCTGTCTCAGAGTCTCTGTCCCAGGGACCCAGCCTGAGGCAGGCAGCCTGGTCATGGTTTCAGCAAAAAGATCCCTTCAAGGTAGAAATGTCTCACCCCTTCCCAGGGGTTTCTTGGACTCTGTAGAGCTGAATATGTCCAAGTCAGCCTCAGTCTCCCTACCTATGAAAAAGGCTAATCACCTCATCCTCATCTGGCTTGCAGTCTCTCCCCTTGGCTTGGACCTTTTAGGATATCAGGTCTCTGGACCCTGGAGGTCATAGGAGTGAAGAGAAAAGCTGGCAAATTAGAGCTAAGCATTTTCTGATAATAGTGGGACTGTGTCCTCTACTTGACACTCTCCACTGTGCCCAGAGTCTGGGCTCATAGTAGTCCCTAAGACCTTTTCCAGGACAAGCAGGTCCACCATGCTGTGAGGAGGTGGCCCCAGGAGGAATATAGGAGAGGATTCCCTTGCCCCCCAGTGCTTGGAAAGGGAGGTGGGGACAAGAGAATGGATTGATTCTTGAGTCTAGCTCCAGGGACAGTGAGGGCAGGGCCACAGCCTGCTCCCTTCCTGGGGACCATGGGGGAGAGGGGGGTTGGTAAAAGTCCCTCAGAGCCTTTGGTCACAGTGACAAGAGGAAGCTCCAAGAGCTTCTAGGGCCGAGCTCAGGACAGAACTACCACTACTGCAGCAGCCAGGGACTGGCTGGGACTGTCACCGCCAGGGACTCTAAGCCTGTCAATCTGTCACTGTCACCATCCCCAATTGGTCTCTCCATCTTTCCCTTCCATGCTCTGGCTGAATCTGCCAGTGCCAGGGACTCTGTCAGTATCTGTCCATCTGATATTTTCAGGAGCTCTGAGCTATGTCTTTCTCTTTGTCTGTCACTGTCATGGACCTGCTCTGTCTGTGTCTGTGACTCCTGGACCTTCGGATTGGCTGACTCTAAGGAAAGATGCTCCAGGACGCCTGGGTGGCTCAGTCGGTTAAGCGTCTGCCTTTGGCTCAGGTCATGATCTCAGGGTCCTGGGATGGAGCCCCATGTCAGGCTCCCTGCTCAGCAGGGAGTCTGCTTGTCCCTCTGCCCCTCCTCCTGCCCTTTCGTAAATAAATAAAATCTTAAAAAGGAAAGATGCTCCTTCTTACCATGGGGGCTCACAGTAACGAGAGGACCCAGACCCAGAGCTGTACCTGGTGTTTTGTTTAGTCATGGAGCCCAGGTCTTTTGTCTCTGTCCCTGAGTTTCATAGGCACTGTAGCCTTTAGTGTGACTACGGCCTGAGATTCTTGCAGCTTTCACTGATTTCTACCTGAGTTCCAACACTAGATGGTCTGCATTTCCAAGGGTCAAACTGGTGAGAGATGGGGTGTTAGGGTCCATCTGAGCCACAGCCCTTCTGTGAATCTGGGAGGGGCCAACAGCAGCTGCCCCAGGGAGATCCCAATGGGATGAGGGGCCTGAGAGCCGTGGGGGTCAGCTTCCTGGGGTGCGGGAGGAGAGGGGAGACTCTGAGTTCCCATGTAGGTTCTGGCTAGAAGCTGTGGCTCCAGCGGCAGTTGCTGATTCCCTGGCTTCCCCTCCCAGAGCATGAAGTGACCCCACCCTCCTCCAGCTCTGCTGGCAGAAGAAGCCTAGGCAGGAGCGTGGGCTTCTACCAGGAGAGCTTGGGGCTGCCCCGGGCTCTGGGCAGGAGGAAGTGTGACACATTGACCAAGAGCTGGGGTTCCTTCCCTTTTCCTGTTTCCTTTGAGAGACTACCCAAGTCCATTAAGTGGGAAAGGGAGCAGGCATTGTGCTGTATTGGGTTCCCGGCTCCCCTGGCCCCTGGGTGGCCCAAGGTCATCCTCTTGGCTCACTTCTCAGATGCTGTTGTTGACAAGGATAATGCTAACAACATCCCTCACTGTAAGGGCCTTTACCTTATGGCCTTGTGCTGCTCTTTATCCCACAGAGCATTTTCTAAACTTTGGGAAGTTCATACTGCCGTTTCATGTTGATTTCCATAAAACCTTTGTGCATTTCTTTTAATCATAGGTGAGAAAAGATGCATTTTCATCAGACCCTGGAATATGGCCACTGCTGGCACCCACGCAGTGAGGGGTTCTCCTTAGACCCGGGGGATAGAGCAGCAGTTCAGAGCAGAGACCCCTGAGGGGCAGATGGTAGTGCATCCTAAGGCCCAGGAGGTGAGCAGGCAAGCCTCCAGAGTAAGTGTCGAGGAGGAGTATGCCCCAGTAGAGGACATGTCCATTCCTGTCGGACACTGGTCTTGGCTCCTGTGGGGACAGATGTCAGGCACATGGCAGGATGCATTCCGGGCACAGGGACCAGGGGCTGGTAGGGGAGCTGTGGCTGGTTTGTGTTCCTGGGGCCTCAGGCTGCTATGAGGGAGACAGGGTTGTGAGCAGTGAGGCTGGGGGGTGGGGGGTGGTCTCAGAGTGGCAGGGCAGGGTCTTAGACCAGATCATAGGGCTTGAAGTTCACAGTGAGCCAACAGGCAGCCCCTGTGAGACACAGCCAGACTAATTCCCTAAAATGCAGGTATCTCAAGGGTTGGGTTTCCTGCAGAGCCTGGCAGAGTTCCTGATCTTTCATAGGCACTCAATAATACTTGTTGAATGGATTCATGAGTGTATAAATCCATCTGACTGCCATGGGGAGAGAAGCAGGAGAGGTCTATCTAGAGACGAATGTCTGTGAACCGTCTGAGCTAGTAGTCTGTGGAAGAGGTGGGCTAGGCTGGGGCAGGGCTCGGGGATAGAAAAGTGGGCAGACTTGGAAGGGACCAGGAAAATGAGAACATGAGGACATGGTGGGGGATTAACGAGGGGAGGGAGACCTTGAGAGGAGCCCAAAACACTCCCCTGCGCTGAGCTCCTCAGCCTGTCTCTCCCCTAGGGTGGTAGCACATCATAGTCTCCTCGGGGCTCCCCAGAGACTCTGGTGCAAGAGACTTATGGACAAGGGCTGCACTGCATAACACACTGGCAAGACATCATCCACATCCATGTCAGACTGGGCCCTTTGTGACCAAACTGCCCTCGAAAGGAGATGCTAGACGTGGAGGCAACCCCTGCACAGCCGTGTAGCATGGGGAAGTGGCGAGTGTCAGCGGGCTAAGCTCTGTTCTTATCAATGAGCGGACTTCCCTGCCGCTCACCCAAGCCAGGCTCCCCAAGGGCAGGTCCAGCCACCATGTGAGCAAGGTCTGAGGCCCAGGCTCAATCAGATTTGGGTTTTGTTTCCCAACAATTGGCTTAGAGAATGTTCACAGTTGGGCAAGACTGACCAATATAAAGAAGAAATTCCAGTAATGAGGAGGACTTTGGGAAGCAGCTTCAGATCACGTGAAAGGAGAGGAGAGGTCAGAGTGATGGATAAGCATTTCTACAAGAGGCAGGAGAACCAGCAGTAATAGTGCTTATAAAAAATTTTCCTTGGAAAAATATTTGGCAGTATCTACTAAAACTAAAAATATGTATGTCCGATGACCTGGTAATTCCACACCATTCCCAGCGTTTCCAACAGAAATGTGTACGTAATGCTCACCAAGATAGGAGTACAGGAATGTTTGTAGCTTTATTAATATGAGCCAAAAAGCAGAAACAGCCAAAATATCCATCAGCAGTGAAATGGGGAAGGACACGATAGACTACTTTGCAGAAACAAAATAGAATAGACTGCAGCTCCCTGCAACAACAAGAGTCACACACACATAATGTCGAACAAAAGACATCAAACATAAAAGCACGGTCTCTGAAAAAAAAAAAAAAAAAGCACGGTCTCTGATTCCACTTAAATGAAGTTGAAGAAAGGCAAGATGAATTTATGGTGAAAGAGGCTGGATACTTAGCGAGGTAGATGCTAATGGGGAGGGAGAAAGCACAGGCAGCCTTTGGTGGGGGGGGGGGGGCTAGAAAATCCTCTGTATCTGGCTGTCCATGTTGGTTATATTGGTATAGACATACATAAAAACTCACTGAAATGTATGTACAACCCAACGAAAACTCAAAACAAATATTTTTAGAAAGGCTTTTCTCCACCTCCAGAAGAACTGCAGGATCTTGAAGATATGGACCTTGCCTGTGGGTGAGGGTCCAGTAAGTCCATTTGAGGGCAGAACCCAGGGAGCTTGTGCTGATCTTCCCTTGAAGTTAAGAAAAAGAAAAGGGAGACAGGTTTTTAATTAATCATCTCTCAGGTTCAAAGAGCCGGTCTGGGCCAGAGATAACATCAGTGGCAGCAACGTGAAACTGTTTCGCTGCTGTTATCTCAAACCACAGTGAAAAATAACTTGTGAGGCTGTGTCTTTCCTGGCAGGCAGAGCCCAGGGTCTCCTCACAGCAGGGAAGTTGGTCAGCCATTTGGGAGGGTCCAGGAAGGTCGCTTCTGCGGGGCCGAGCCTGGGAGTCCGCGGAGCTTACCTCCCGCGTGGTCCTGCGCCGGGGCCAGCCTCTCTGGGCCCTGGGGCCAGGGAGCATCCCGTGTCAACAGTAGGTGAGACAACCCCTCCTCATCCCCAGATCCCATCCTGGGGGCCAGCTCTCCTCTGACCTGCTCTGCAGACCTGGATGCCCTGGACATTCTGCTCTCCTCTCTCCTCGGAGAAGCAGGGCCAGCATCAGGGCACTCTCAGGAGAAGCAGCCTTTCCTGACCTTGCCCTGTCTCAGCCTCCCTATGTCCCAGTAGGCTGGTCTGGGGCTGGCGCCTCTCTGTGCCAGCCCGCCACAACCCTACTCGGCAGTTTTAAGGAAACAGAGGCCTGGGAGAGACCTAAATGCCAGATTTCTTTTTTGTGAAGCTCGTGGAACACTGTGGGAGGGGCTGGGACAGGAGGGGCCGGACTCAACCATGTGCCTTCAACACGAATAGCCGCTTGCTCCAAAGCCCTGGTTGGCACAGTATGTGCCTGGTCCATGCAGCCCCTGCCCTCCGCTTCCAATCATATAGACCCTGAATTCC
Organism: Neomonachus schauinslandi; assembly: GCF_002201575.2. Lineage (NCBI taxonomy): Eukaryota > Metazoa > Chordata > Mammalia > Carnivora > Phocidae > Neomonachus > Neomonachus schauinslandi. The sequence continues at coordinate 23,687,964 of NC_058409.1, read as the reverse complement.
CAAGCTCATACATGTGCTGGCAGCCAGGAAACAAAAGGATTAAGGGCTCGGGTCCTAGTTTCCAGGGCCAGTCCTGCCCACTGGGGGCTCTGTGGTGCAGGCCAGATGTGCAGCCCCACCTGTGACTCCAGGCACAGGACAGCTGTGAGGTTAATTGAGGATGCCTTGCACAGTACCTTGCAACTTCCAGGCCTACACTAAGAGCTGTCCTGCCTGCCAAGGAGGAACAGCCAGGCCTCTTCTGCTGTCCATGCTTTCTTAGAAAAAGGGTCTAGCCCTCTGGGCTTTGAGGAGAGCAGCCCCCTTTTCAAGCTAATCACCAGCATCTTGATGGAACAACCTAGCTGGGGAGTCATTTGATGCAAGCTACCACCAAGGACCCCATTTACCTGAAGACACTGAAGATGCAAATTTTCTATAAGCAAGGGAACCACACGATCTGTGCCACCACCTTGGCACTCACATGCAGCCACATTCACATTTACACCACCATGGGGTAGGAAGCCAAGGAGAAAATCCCGATTCCTTTCTGGCCCTTGGCCCACATGGTGTCATCCCAGCCTTGATGCCTTTCTGACCCTTTCACAGGTGCCTTGCCATGTTGCCATGTTAGCTTCAGTCCATCATTTCATTTCACGGACTGACACATTGGCTATTTGTGTGGATGAAGCTCCCCTCCTCCTGTGTGATCTCCCCACATCTGAAGTCTGCGTCAAAGCGTAGAGCTGCACTATGGCCTATGACAGAGGCTGCCACGGGGCTGCCAGCCGGGCGATCCAGCTCTTGAGGCCTAGCGTATGGAAGAGGGCTGCATGACCACTTTCGTGCGTGTCTTAGATTCCTGGTTCTAACCTCAGTACTACCGAATTCTGAGGGGGGAGGGAGCCCGCAGGAGGCAGGAGGTGGTAAAGAGTTGAGGTGGTCTCTGGGGAGGCCCCTATGAAGTGAAGGGAGAGGCGCTGTCCTACTGTCCTGGGAAGTCTTGATGTGTGGATGAGCCTCTGTTCTCAGGCCACCCCACCTTGTTCTCCTTCCTGGTCTAGAGATGGCCCTAGCAAGGCCAAGAATGTTTGCTGAGGGTCAGGGTAAGCCTGACCCACACCTGCCCATGGTTATCTCCCTTGGAGGGATATAATTTGGACCTTTTTTTTTTTTTTTTAAGATTTTCTTTATTTATTTGTCAGAAAGAAAGAGAGAGCACAAGCAGGGGGAGCGGCCGGCAGAGGGAGAAGCAGACTCCCCACCGTGTGGGGAGCCCGATGCGGGGCTCGATCCCAGGACCCTGGGGTCATGACCTGAGCTGAAGGCAGATGATTACTTAACTGACTGAGCCACCCAGGCGTCCCTAATTTGGACCTTTTGCCTGGTCTCCTAGGGAAAGGGAGTGCCTAGGGCCTTTCGCAGCCAGCTGGAGGTCAGGCCATGCATCTTGTGCCCAGGTGTCCAGCCCGGAGCTCCGCCGGCCAGTGTATCAGCCCCTCCATAGATGCTGAAGCGGTCATGCCCCTAGGCTCCCAGAGAACTCTGGGTTCCGGCCTGCCTGGGTCTCCAGAGCAGTACCCACAAGGCCCTCCCACCTGGTTCCAGCCGCCAACAGGAACAGTACCACTGTCCAGATGAGGGTCTAATTAGAGAGAACACTAGGGCACAGAGAAAACCCAGGTGGCTCTCACTGCAGGGTCTCTTCATGGATGGCTGTTTGGGAGCCTTGGCCAAGGCTTACGGGTGGCAGGGGGATGGGGGCAGTTACTCCTTGGGAAAGAGCTGCCTTCCCACCTGTATTCTTACCAACTTCCTGTTTCCCAGAAGAGGCACTAGAACCTCTCTGTCAACCTTAGTTTCCCTAGAGTTGAGCCAGATGCTCTGAGGCCCTCTAGCATGACAAAAACCCTGAACCTAGGCTGTGTTCTGGCCTCTGGGGCTAGAGCCCACACTGCCTTTATGGACTGTGGCTGAGAGATTGAGGTACCTGTCCAATGTCACACAGCAGGTTAGTGGCAGACCAGGCCTGTGTACACCCTGATGTCCTGAACACAGTAATGGGATGACAAGGGTGTACATGCTAGCCCCTAGGCCTCTACTGTTAGATGCCTCAGGCTCAGAGGAGGCTGGGCAGTAAAGTGGTGGGTCTTCTCACCAGTGTGTCTCTACAACCCCATCCTGCCATGCATCCCACGGGCTCTAGTGCTCATCACAGAGGAGTAACCTTGGAAACCCTGAGCACCCATGTGGGGTGCCCAAGCGACAGGAGCTCACAGCCTCTGGGGAATGCACCATGGGCTTCCCCAGGGTTGTAACCATCCTTGACCGCTCACCCCATCAGCCTTGACACCTGAGTCACGAGGCTGCCCTCCATGTCCTGAGATAATTTGGCAACTTCGCTCAGTCACATTTGCTGACCTCCAGCCCAATGTGGCCTGTCAAGTTGGAGATGTGCAGGGAGTGGCCTGAGAAGTCTAGAGTGAGGGATGGGGGTGGGCAGGGCTATGGTCCGTCTCTGCATTGGCTGCAGGCATAATCTGAAGCTTCAAAGCTAGGCAAGGTCTGTCAGAAGGTAGATGTTACGGACAGGTCTGGCCTGAGCCATATTGTGGTTGCAGCTTGATACCTAATTGTATTCCAGAACAATAGATCTTTATCTTTCCTGGTTTGGTGAAGGAGCTCATGGTCTGAGAGGTTTGGGTGGTAGGCTGTCACCTCCAATAAACTCTTCAAATCAGGGTTAGGGTTCGAATTGAGGATGAGGGGTCAGAGGTCGGTAGCTCAGTGTGGCAGCACCTCAGGACCAGAGCGGCTGGTGGATTCACCACACGGAGTGCCCCATGCTCTGGGGTGGGGGCAACAGTAGTCGGGGAGTGGGTTTTTATGCCAAGGGGGCTCTGAAGGGTGTTGTGAGAGGCTTTGTAGGTGAGGGGCTTTACTTTGAAGTCAGATAGCTACTTGCTAGTCTAGAAGAAGCTGGGAGTTTAGAGATGTCCCTGGACCCTGTGGGGCCCCCCACCTGGTCCAAGTTCCCCACTGTGCCCAGTCCTCTGTGAGTAGGCTGCAAGCCCCCATTCCCCTGAGCCATTTACCAGGTCTGACCCTTCTTTGGTCACATCAGCCCTCAGCAAGGGGCAGGGGAGGGGGGATGATGAATGAGATTTAGAGCCCCCAGGAGCAGTAGTAGAGACCACACAGGGGAGGGCCTTGAGCCTTGAGTCTTGGCCTTTGGATCCAGGGGTGGCTGGGTGCTGAGTGAAGCTGGGGGCGGGGGGATCTGGGAAAGGATCTGATTCGAGTTCTGAAGGACTCGGGAGAAGAGGACTAGTAACAAGCTGCACAGACACTGATGGAGCCCGTCCTGTGTGTCACTTCACGCTGGAGGGGCAGCAGAGGGGCAGATGAGGTGGGGCTCCTGCTCACCCTCTTAAGCCTCTCCTCCTGAGAGACTCCTGGCTCTCCAGGTCAGGAGTCCTGGTAATGGGGCTATCAACCCCAGCCCCCTGCCCCTTCCGGTCTGTCATGGGCCCCAGGAGCTTGGACTCTATCATGACTCTCACCAGCATTTACATACGCTTGCTTTATTGAAGTAGCGGGTACTGTTGTAGGAGTTACAATTTCCTCAGGCACACCCCTGCCCGCATTACCCGCCCACAGGCTCGTCAGCCAGCCCAGGGCCAGCAAACTCCCACCCCACCCTGGCTAAAAATTGTGCCCAAGGCTCCCCCAATCCCATTTTTTCGCAGCTCTAACCAGGCCCCAGGGAGAGGAGGGGGTCTCAGAGGCTGCTCTTGACGCTCTTACAGGATTTCCATCCTTCTATGGATATGACAACACTCTCTAAGGCTTTCTTGAACTGTGAGAAGTTACTTTCCTCAGTAGTGCAGTTCTTGGGTGATTCTGTAGGCTAAATAAGAAATGCATATTTAAACCATATTTTTAGCAGAAAAAAATAAAAGCAAACTCTCTACTACCAGCCACAAGGGTCCTGTAAGCCCTCCACCGCCTAGGAGATAATTTGGTCAGGCCCTCTGCACCTATCTTAGGGGCACACGGGGGGGCATCGGGTGATAGTGGAGCACAGGGTCTGAGGCCCATCTGTAGCCGTGGGGAGAGAGCCAGCCAAGTGTGGGCAGGTCCCACAGCTGCCCAGGACAGGGACACAAGGACAAGCGGGGTGGGAGCACACAGGGACCTATGTAAGCAGGGGGCACACACAGAGGAACACTTCAGTCATTTCCCAAGGACATGCCCCCCCAAAACCACTGCCCATCCACACAGTGGGCTCCCAGTGGGACTCACCAGCCCAGAAAGAGCCCCAGGGGCAGGGCAAACTGGAACTCCCTTGGACTGGCTGCCCAGTTGGGGTTGGCACTGAGCAGCCCTTCCCTCTCCCCAGACTGATTACACAACAGCCCTGCTCTGACCTGTCTCAGACCTGCTCCACACTGACCCCGGTGCCCGGGGACTTGGCAGAGGGCATCACAGAGACCTCTGAAACAACCCCTAAATCCCCACCCTCCTAAGTCCCAGCCCCTGTCTGTGAGTGTACTTTTGGGTCAGAAAGTAGTATGTAAGGCCTCACATGGGGCAAGTGGGGGCTGTAAGAAGCCCTTTGCCCCGCTGGGCCCCTGGCTGTGGTAGCCTAAGTTTCCTCTAAGAGCAAACAACAACTTACTTTCAGCTTTGGGCAGATTCTGGTGAGTTCTTTCATGTCCTTATAAACCTTTTTTATGTGATGGTCATGCTCGTTAGATTTTGTAAGTTCCATCAGGGTGGAGATGAAGTCCTTTGTAAACTCCCCATAGCAGGGCTCCTGAAACAGGGTGAAGAGCAGGGGGTTGGTGGTGGTGTACAGCTGAGCCCCAGTTGACCCCCAGCCTTGTCCATCTCTGGTCACCCTGGCTAGATGGAGCCCTGAACTCAAATTCAGGCCCTACCCTGATTGTCCTGCAGGTGTCCCACAGGTGCAGTGGGTGTCTGATCTCTCCCCAGGCCCAGGGCTAATCTGGGGTGATGATCAGAGAGCCTGGAAAAGCCTAGAACCTGGCCACTGATTCATCTGTTGGTTGAGCTGGAGGCCCCAAACTCAAACTCTGCATCCCCCGCCCCCCCGCCACCCCAGATTCCTCACTCCAGTGTCTTTTGTTCTTATCTCTGCGCTGGATGCTGACTGGGGTGATGATCCCTTTCAAATGTGATCAGAAAGGTCCACGCGGCGACGGTTCCTTACCTCACTGGTGTTCTGGGGCCTTTTGAAGGAACCCTGAAAGCAGGAGAGATTGGTCAGAAACACAAAGGGCCACTGAGAGCAAAGTGATGTTTGATGAAGACCCAGACTTACATTGTATATAATGTTGTCAGCCGAAAGTTCTTTCTGAATTTCAGCACAGACTGCTGTGTGATTATCGTAGGCAGACACGTTGGCTGTCTTCATGGAGGCGCAATGGTTTTCTGATCCCCAGAGCGCACAAACCAGGAACACGTACAGGTACATGGTAGGACTTGAGGGTAGCTCCAAGCCGATCTGAGCCCTGGGCTTGGCAGCATTTCTGTGGAGAGGGGTACCTATATATGTGAGTCTAAGGAAATGCTAAATCTCTTATCAGTCATCACTGGCTTACGTGGAAGACAGAGAGGACCTTATCGCCGGGCAAATGTGCTTTTCATGCATTTTTCTATGACCACAGCACACTTCTTGGATTCTTGTCTTTGTTGAAAATCACGCTTGGTCTAAGAATTTTTATTTGTAATCAAATTTCAAGTCATGACCTTTCTGCCTGCTTGTTGGGACAGGTCTTTGGCCAGGACTGGTGCTGTCTGCAGGTGTAGGCTGGAGCAGAGAGAGTAGGTGGGGTGGAGAGAGAGCGAGGCAGGGGCACCAAGCCAGCTTCCTCAGGCCCCCCTGTCAAGGAGAAGGCTGGCTTTGCTGTCCTGTCCACCTGACACTTGCAGCCACACCCACTTCCTCATAGTCCCCGGGAGGGAGACAGGGGAACAGGTTTCAGAACACAGCCTCCAACCAGGCTGGCAAAGCAAGGGAAGAACGGAGCGCTGCTATTTCTTGGCCTGAAGGCCTTGGGTTTTAGAGGAAGGCACCTGGTTAGATGCAAAACTTCATGTAAAAATAAAAGCCAGCTCAGAAAAATGCCACGCTAAAGCCACGTGCTGACAGATTCCGAATATACATTCTGACTCTCACAGATTAGGATCACCCATTTGGGGGAAAGTTTGGTAAATATGCTGGGCTCTGACCCCTGTGATTTTGTTTTGTTTTTTTTTTTCCCCCCTGAACAGCTAGTCTATCTACTGGTTCACCTTAGGAGTCGCTGAGGCCCTGAGTGTGAGGATCAGGGTGTGGCCACAGGGCCAGGCCTCTGAGGGGCACGGGTGTTTGCCTCACTGTAGGGCAGGCCCATTCAGCCAGTGGCCAGCCAAGTCCCGGGAACTCCCAAGCCTTCTCATGAAGTATGATGGCCTTGTCCTGGAGCAAGTTCCCACTGACCAGGTGCCTTGGACTTCCAAGTGAACCTGAAAACCTCTTTCTGCAGTGGGAGCCCTTGAGTATCCAGCGGAGCACATCTGGGTGTGCAGAGTACCGTGCCTAGGCCAACTCTTACCTCCCCTCTGCTCTGCTGGAGCACCCTGCCCCTCCTGAACTTGGCAGCTCCTCTCCCCGCTCCCCGCCGACCTTGCCCTATGGGGAGGAGAGCACCATCAGCCTTTGCTCATGGTTGAAAACAAACTGGAAACTGCACAAATAAGAACAGGCTTTTAATAATTTATTATTATGGCAAAACATCTTGAATAAATACAGAGTATGATCTTAAATAAATAAATAAATAAATACTAAAATACATAAATATATAAATAAATATTACGGATCCCTGCCAATGTAAAACATTCTCTGCTCCCCATATACCAAGCTGGTATCAGGGGCAGCATGGCTCAGAGCAAGTCCGTGCCCCCCACAGCCCTGGCCCGCTTATGGTCCCTCAAAGGTGAAGATCCTGGGTTTCAGCCATCCATGGTGAGGAGGGCAGTGATTTGGGAGCTGCGCGCTCAGGGCTGGCTCCTGGCGGCACTGGCCTCCGTTGCTTCTGGCTCCCAGCAGTCAAAGGGGATGTTAAACAGAAATTCCTGCAGGTTCTCTTTGAAACTTCTGAGGGTGATAGTCTGGGTTGCACAGGGAGTTTCCTTGAAAAAAAAAAAAAAGAACAAGAAAACTTTGAGTCCAGGTGTGAGTGGGTAACGTGGGGGAAGCACTGGTGCGTTTCTGCCCTGCCCTCTAGAACACAGAGGCCGGAAGGCCCATTTGGAGCCCACCTGCTGACCTGGGTCAGATGACAAGCTTGCCACCGTGTGCCACCCAAAGGGTGCACAACTCTGCCAGGGGCCTGACAACATGCCAGCCCAAAGCTGGTCTTCTGGGCCGGGCGGCTGGGCCGGCGTCTCCTCGCTCTCAGGCCAGCAGCCCAGAAGGGGCAGGAGTCAAGGCCACGAGCCTCACTCCCTACAGAAAAGGAGTGTTTGGGGCCTTTGTCCAATCTGGGTGTGACCCCCCTCCTTGCTCCCATGCAATTAGGCACCTCACAAGGGGCCACGGAGGTTGCACTTGGGCCCCGGAATACACCCTGGGCCTTAGGCAGGACCTGAGTTTCCTTGGGTTTGCCTCACCTCTGACCTCATTAATGATAGTAAGGACAGAAGTGGCTCCCGCTGGGGAGCATATAGGCCCCCAGAGCTCCGTGGCTTTAACTCCTAGGGATGAAAATCGGCAGGGCGGCTTGCTCTCTAGAGGGACTAATGCTGACAAATCTGTTGACACAGAACCCCTTTGGGGTCCTGAACAGCTACAGCCGAAGATCCCTTCTTATCCACCCTTCCACCCTCCTAGACCAAGACCTTCCAGCTTGGGACCCTGACGTGGGCACTCACCGGCGTAGGAGGGCAGTGCTGCTTATAGTGGTTGGCCATCAGGGTTAGGGGTCGCTTGAGGCTGCTGAGGCTGCCCCGCAGGCCTTCCCTGTACAACCGTAGGCGGGTCTGCAGGCATGTCGGCTCCTGTGAGAAATGTCCGTTACTTGGCGAGTAGTGGACAAGTGCCCTCTGGTGGGCACACAACGCGCTCCCCGTCACTCTTTCCTGTTCTCAGCCCTGTCCCCCAAGAGGAGGGCTTGGGAGGGGCACAAGGTGATGCCGGGTTCAGTCATACACACTGCTCTGTTCATGCCAACACAAATCTGCCCCATTCGGCTCAGGCCACCCTCAGCTAGCACAGCCATGTTCCCTGGCATCTCGAGAGGGTCCCAGGCCCCAGGAAAGGAGGTCGCTATCACCCCACCATTCGGGGAGAAGGTAGCAGGGTGGGGCATTCCCCCCCACCCCGACCTGCGAATTGAACAAGGCTTGTTCCTGAAGTCTCTCTGTGCCTCTCTGTAGCCAGCGTGCTCTCTTCACAGGGCTTAGTCTCATGAGTGCCCCAAGCCCACAGCCCCTGTGTCTTGAAGTAACTGCCGCTTACCCACCTGTCCCCTGGTGACCCCAGGCCCCTTGAATGCTAGGTCTGCTCGTGGCTGCTCGGCTAATGAAGGAGTTCACGTGACTGCCACAGGGGCAAGGCCAGTGGCCTCCAGAGAGCCCCTCCTGGCAGCCAGCTGATTGGAGAGAAAGTGGACTGACCACCCTGTGAGAGTTCATCTGAAATGGAGCCACCCCCCCAACGTAGAGGCCTCTGGGAAGGTGTGTCAGAGTGAAGCATCTTACCTGGCGGTCAAACATTCCAGAGACGACTTTTACTACTTCATTCTGTAGAAAAGCAAAATACCGTTTGATGAAGCTGACAGGCAGGGCCAGTCCGGGCCAGCGAGGTGGCCCAGGCACAGCCTGCACTCGCTCCCTAACTCACCATCACAGCAGTCTCGTCCCTACTTTTGTTCAGAAGGCTCAGGGCCTCTTGGATGGCATCCACGTGCTGAGAGGGTCGGGTAACAGGGCTGGGGGAGCTGGTGGGTGCAGAGATGCTGCAGACCACAGTGCCCAGGAAAAGCAGGTTCTGCAGCCACATCCTCCTGAGGACTTTAGCCTTTCTCTCTGAGCACTGGGCTCACTGGCAAAAGAGCTCTTATATACACAGTTAGAGGAAATGATTAATGGTGACCACAAAACGCCAGGGGGGCGGGGGAACTACCTGACCTGTGGAATCTCCTGGCCCTTATCACACATGGGAACGGTGAGCCTTTCCTCCAGGTGGTCAGGCTCAGGGGTTTTTGTTCATGAGCCCTTCCAAGAACTGGCAGCGCATCCGCCTGCCTCCTTGAGCACTCTCCTGCCCCCCCGGTAATCTGGCCAATGAGGCTGTCCCCTCCCTCTGAGGGGCCTCGGCACAGCTTGGACTTCCTGGCCTGGAGTGGCCAGGGCGGGGCCTGGGAGATACTGGACTGAGCTCCTATGCCCAGGCTCTCCACCCTGCCTCTGATCCCAAGAAGCCTTTGGGCTGGCTGTGCCCCTGGGGCCCATTCCAAGCCCAGCCTCCCCCTTCTCCTCCTAGATCCCTCTCCTCTGGCCACAGTGAGAGATCTGAGTGGGAGGAAGACCCTCACAGGCCTGCACCAGTGTCCACCTAGGCAGAATCCAGCCAGATGCCAGAGTCCTGCAACAGCTTCCAGCAAGGATCCAGAGTAGTTGGCAAGCTCTGCCCAGCCAGGGACCTCTGCCCCACAGCCCCTGTGAGCAGGGAGAGTGACAGGTGTGTGCACGGCACATCCAGCCGGCAAGATTGCAGAGTGTGCCTTCATGGTAAGATCCCATCTGACAGCAACAGTCCCCTTTCCACAGCTGTGTTCAACCCCCAAGCTGCAGAGGTGGGTTGGGGCTCTGAGTTCAAGTTCTGGCTCCAGTACCACCTTGCTAAGTGACTCTTCGTTCTGAACTATGCGAGCCTCATCTCCCTCTGCGGGCCAGACTGCCCATCTGAGATAGGCACTGCGCTCCTACATGTAGCCCCTGGCAGGGGGCAGGGGACAGCGGCTTCTCAAACGAGGTCTTCCAGGTTTCATTTCTTCATGGCCCCCGCCCCAGCTCACCTCCAGTTCCAGAGGCCTCTCTGTGGAACAGGAACTGCTTCTGAAAAAGCCACAGGCTCTTGAGGGGCTGACAAGTGTTTGATTTTCACAAAGGAGTTTGGAGAGGACAGCACGAGTTTGTGTTTGCTGCCCCATGCTCGGAGTTTCATGGCGCAGGGGTGTGGGGTGCCCACGTGCAGACTTCTGAGTGTCTGTGCGCCAGTGTGATTGGATGTTTTACATGAGGTGCACCTATGTGAGCCCCCATGCCTCTGCAGATGGCCCTCTGATAGAAGCTCCCCACAATGGGTGTGAGATTCTTGGCCCCCCGATGTGGTCTAGTTTGATGGGGTAGGACACAAGCGATGATACTCTGCTGGGCTCAACAGCAGGTAGGACTCACGGTCTAAGTACTGTGGCCCGAGCCTGCGGCCCTGGCAGGTTTCACTGGATGGCAGAAGGGTTGCTGCCCTTGCATAGGGAAGACAGACGTTAGTCCTCCAGACCCCACTGGGGCCCAACATATTGCCATCTCTGCCCTTCTGAGCTGGTGGAACATTCCCAGGTGGCCCGGCTGGGGTGAGAGTATGGCATGTCCAGACCCTGGTCCTTCGTGCTTTTCCATGGTCCTCCTCCCCTGCTCAGCCCCTTCCGGGGAGCTCTTAGAAGGCACAGGAGAGGTCAAGAACACTAGATGCAGATGCCTCAGAGTGGAGGTCTGTGTCAGGCAGTGTTCTGGAACCTGGGTGGTGGAGAGTGGGGGGCCACAGGCAGTGGCGAAGCTGGTAGTCAAGGAGGCACAGAGCTGGTGTGGCCCCTCTGAGACGGAAGGTGACTTTTCTTTTGGAAATGAGTTGTCACAGCTCAGACAGTTAGTCAACAAACTCTTCCAATCCACATCAGGCCCTGTGCTGGGGAGGAAGTGGATGGGACCCTCCCAATGGCCCTCGCACCTGGCCCTAGGGGCTCTCAGCCTGTTAGGGGAGACAGACAGCACTGGACCCTCCCATTGTGTGGATCCAGGCTGGGATGGGGGAAGTTCAGAGCTGAGGAATCCCAAGAAAACACTTCTCCCAGTTCGGGGCCTTGCGGGGGATCAAAGAGCTTCCTGGGAGATGCTGCCTCCCAGCACAGGCCGAAAGGGCTAGTAGCGTCGGGTGGGCAAGTCAGACTGTGGGAGGGAGGGAGAGGACAGCCTAGTGGAAGAGTATTTGGGGAACAAAGAGACAGCTTTAGGAGCAGGTATGGTGAAGAGGAGGCAGATTCCAGAGAGATTTGGGAGGTAGAATTATTCAGGACTTGCTGATACAATGGAGTAATTCAGTCATTCATTCATTTTTATTGAGCACCTACTAGGTTCCCAGCAGGGGAGGAGGATACAAGGATGGTGGAAAACAGGGCCCTATCTTTATGTACTCTGTAGCCCCATGGATGGAGAAGCAAGATTAATCTACTCAACACCCTCCCCAGAGCGTGCTTTTGAATATAAGTAGAAAGAGTTAGAACCACTGTCCAGGCATCTAAGCTGGGGAGCTAGGGATGAAGGAGCAGGTTTGCAGTGTCTCAGGACCCACAGGAAGTGACAGTGGTTTGGAGGCTGCCTGTGCAGGAGACAGACCTGGATGTGGATGGCCCGTGTCCATGCAATCACTAAGGCCAGAGAGGGTTAGCCAGGAAGAAGGGCTGAGGGCCCAGCACAGCAGTTTTTAAGGGCTAGGGGCATGCTAGAGATGTGAGTGGCCTGTGGCCAGGGCTCTGGGAGAGCAGGAAAGGAGGAAAAAGAGGAGCCGTAGGAGAAGTTCATTCTGGCAGCTTCCCTACAGGCACCCAAGTCACCATGCGAAGGACACAGTTCCCGGGTTTGGCTGTGACGCTGATGGGCAGCCACACATCTTTCTTCTGGAAAGATGACATCAAGGCTGAGGCCATGACACGGGCAGGCATTCCTAGATCGCACCGCATGGAAAGTGGTAGCGATAACATCAAGTGCGTGTGCTGACTCAGGGGCCCCGGAAGGGACTGTGGGAGGGTGCAGGCAGGGACCGTGGTGGGCAGTGTGACTCCTCTTGGTCCCGCCTTCCCACAGGGCCAGGAGAAAACCCTCTGGAAGGGGTTTCCTGTGAGTGTCCTCCCACAGGCTGTGGAGGAAATGGGGGCTTGTGGCCACTCCGAGCTCCTTATCTCAAAGGAAGTTATCACGATGGGAAGGAAACGGGCCTCCTGGTGCTTTACGTCCCGTGGGACCTCTACATGGGCATCTCGGTTGATCTCACCCTTGCTGGGCCAGCCAGCCCTTGATGTGGCAGTCCAGGAGACCAGCAGTCCGCCTAGCTCACGCAGTGATGGCAGACGCAGGATTTGGACCCGTATCTGTTCCTGCCCCCCCTGACTTCTGCTACTCTCTCAGAGATCAGAAAGTCAGGAAATGCTGTTCACCTAGACCAGCATAGGGATGTTCCCCCTCAGGGCAGCTGTACAGGGACACTCCTCCAAGTGTTGGCAGGGAAGCTAGAATGGCCTGGAATGTCCCAGGGAAGCCCTGGGGGCCAAGGGCAGAATTTCTCCAACAGAGCCTGCCATCCAGGCACCTCTGTGTTTCAGGTTTGGGCTCCCCACCACTGACCCCTGGGTAGCCCAAGGGCATCCCTCCTTCCTAAGCCTTGGCTCCCTTATCTCTACAATGGGTTTAATTATCGTTGCCTCACAGAAGAAACTGTTGCCTGTCCAGAAACTTTGTGGGAGAACCTCCAAGGGAGGAGGCAGTGCTTCAACCTTTCTTCTCCTCCCACCACTTTGGGAGGTTTCTGAAGCCCAGAGTGGGCCAAGGACTCAGCCTTGCTGGAATTTGCAGGGACAGCTGCCCCTTGTCCAGCCCTAGCCCCGACAGCATCTTTCTGGACAGATACAGTGAGTTAGAAAGCCAAGCCTCCACCCAGACTCAGAGTTCAAAAGGCCCTGCATCATGCTTAAGAGACCCTGGTGCTGGGGCAGCACCTTGAGTGGCTCATTCTTCCCTGGGAAGGGATCCTGATCACTCCAGGCCACACCAGACACACGAAGCAACCTCCTTGACCTATGTGGTCATAGCTCCAGGCAGACCCCCCTCCTGCATTGCCTCCGTCTAGGTCCCCAGAGGTATAGCTCAAAAAGACCCAACCTGTCCAAGCCAGTCCCAACTCTTATCCTGCTTTTTGGGTGTCCCCAGTCCCTGGCACTGGTGAGTTCTGACTGGTATGGAAGGATCTGAGGGTGGTTAACCATTAACCATGTGTGGACTCTGATTCCATACAGCCAAGCTTATAGGAGGGCCCGCCACATGTCACCAACCTCACAGCCCCTGTACTCAGAGCTAATGATTGGTGGTCACGTTAGGCAGGGAGCAGGGAGGGTGATGCCCAGACTCACAGACACAGTGTTGAGGGCATCAACCACCATGTGTACAGAGAATGAACAGATAGGAGGGGGCAATCAAGAAGTAGGAGTGAAAACAGTTAAGGCCTTGAGGGGACCAGTTGCATGTGTGGGTTTTGGGGCAGGAGGCAAGTGAGGAGTCTGGCGCTCGGGGTTCTGGCTTAGGCAGCTGGGTGGACAGTGAGGCCATTTGCTGCAGTGGGAGAGACCCAAGGTAGCAGAGAAGTTTGGGGAGTTGTTCTAGACTGGACTGGATGTGGCAAGTTTAAGAGGCCAGGGGACCTCCAGGAAGACTCCATCAGCTGTGGCTACATGGGCCCAGAGGTCAAGGAGAGGTCAGAACCCAAGATACTTGGAAGTCATTGGTGAAGAGGAAGTTCTCCTCCCAGAGGGCTGCACAGAGTAAGCTGGGCCTTGGGTAGTGCTCAGGGGTCCCAACTTGTAAGGCTGGGCCAAGAATGATGATACAACCTTTATTGCTTCATTCCTTGGTTCTCAGGACTTCTTGGTATTTCCTCAGGATACAACAACTGCACACATAGGTCAGTGACACCCCATGGGTGGGTGCCCCAGGCATGCCCTCCATGATGCCTCCCGCCCAGAGTATTTTCTCCAGAGCTGGAGGTGCGTCCTCTGCCTGTGAATCTCTGAATGTCTGTCCCCTGGCCTCATCCCCAGCTAGGATGTCATCAGGTATCCAGAAGAAGCCACGTCCTTTATTTGCCTCCTTGGGGAAGAGCTACTGGGTGCTGCATTAAAAATGAAAAGGAAGAAAAATCATTAGACCAGAAGCTTTTAAACTCTCAAAGTTCTATCATGCCCCTCACTGCCCTTTGTGTTTGAGGCTGGACTCCAGTCCAGTGTGCTGGGTGAGAGCCATGGGATCTGTGCCCAGCTCCCACATCTGCCTCCGTCTGGAGGTGATGGGCCAGAATCAAGGTTGCAGATGGGCTTTCCGTTCTGGCGGTTCTGGAATGAGCCTCCTTCAGGACATTTCCAAAGTGCTAGGGCTCCCTCAGACTCTCGCTGAGGCTCTTTTTGGGCAGGTCCATCTCTTGCTTCTGGGTCTTTAGGTCCCAGAGGGCCCTGGCCTTGAGCCTCCAGGCCACCCTCTGCTCCCTGTTATGTACCTCTGCCTCTGGCATCTTACCCAGAGGCCCCCAGCCCCTCACAGGAGTGAACAACCCCACTCTCAGGCCAAGGGCCCAGGAGGAGTAGTGATAAAGGTGACAATGAATGGGCCAGTTGTAGAGAGGGCTGGCCCACGAAGTGTCTCCAGGATGGCTGAAGGGGCTCCTTGGGAATTTCTCCTCCCAGCCTTGGGGCCACAGACTCAAAACTCTCTCTCCCCCAACATCTCTTTATTTCTCACTCCCTCAGGCCACTCCCTAGTAGGGGTTGTGCTGAGTTCCCTGTGTAGCCTGCTGGGGTGCAGCAACTCCCTTTACAATGAATGCAGAGTTGGAGGCTTGCCTCCAAGCTTGGCCCTTCTTGCTGCATGACCTCAAGCCATGACTTCCATCTCTGAGCCCCAGTTGGTTCATCTCCACAAGAGGATGGAGGCCTACTTCGCAGTTGTTGGAGAGTACTGGGCTACATGGAGTGATGTTTTCTATTTTGGCTGACTGAGTGCCTCCCCACCCCTGGCCTCTATCTCCTTGGCCTTAAGAGAGGAGAGTGATTGCTGGGATGTGGACCAGCCTCTAGACACTTCTCAAGGCCTGGAGGTAGGCTTTCCTGAAGAGGGGTTTCCCTGTACAGACAGACCCCCCTCCCCAGGACCCAAATACCTGCCTCCTCCCAGCCCCAGGAGGCAAATCCTGGATATATAAGGTCAACTAACTGGAAAATCAGTCACAGGGAAAGAGCCAACTGAAAACATCCAGACAGGGGACTGTCCTCCCTAGTCTGCCCCCTGTTCTGGCAAGGAGGAGGTGGCCCCAGGCTGCCCATGGCCCAGGGCCTTATAGGAACAAGCAGCCATTGAGTCTGACCATCAGCGGGGGGGAGAGCAGAGTCATATTTATTGGGTACCCACGGGTACAGGTGAGTTTGTCCCTGGTGTTTCATGCCCGTCCCTGATTCACGGCTCACAGCCCCTCTGAGGGGGAGCAGTGGCTGTCTGGTTTATTATTATTATTACTATTACTATATTTAGGAGGGCTCCTGTAGTCCCACAAGGATCAGGACAGACAGTGGAAGGAGGAGGGGAGGGAGCACCCCCGCCATCCCACTCCCCACTCCCGTGCGCTTACAGCTCTGCTATGACTGTGTCCTCTCACACCAGTTACGGCCGGCCATTTTCCTTCCCCTCCCATTCCAGAGGCCGCCCTCCCCACGCCTCCCTGACATGGCCACTGCAGAGGCGCACATCCTCATCCACACAGCCTGCTGTCCTTGGCTGCCCCTGGGCGGTCTCTGCACAGCCTGTGTGCCCTCTGGGGCAGGGCTTGGTCCGGACACTTGCATGGTGCCCGCTGAAGGAAGTCCCAGGGACAGCTGGGATTGGGAGCAGCTGTCTGAGGAAGTGAGCCAGTGGTGTCTCTCTCAGAAGCTCCATGAGGCATGGGGATGGGGGACACACGGACAGGAGCATGGAGGGCCAAGCTCTGGATCTAAGCCCCAGGGTGTGTGTACATGGGCGGCGCTGGGGAGGGGGAGGGACGGTGGGCATGTGGAGGGTTTGGGTGATCCATGTTTGGTGGCTCGGTGAGGGAAAGATGGAGCTGAGGCTCTGTGGCTGTACCGCTTGCCACTGGAGCTGGAACCATGAGGCTCTAGAGCTAGGAGGTCCCTCTAGAGGACTGGGTCCAGCCAGGGGACTAGACTTGAAAGCCTCCCATGCCTCAATGGACATTGGCCAAAGCACTGCGGCTTAGGGATTCACAGGCTCTGCAGTCAGACTCCCTTAATTTCTCTGTGCCTCAGTTTCTTCATGTATAAAACGGGGTTAATTGTAGACTTGATGGCATCGTTGAGGGGATTCCCTGAGCCCCTCCTCAGTCCAGGAGGGCAGCCGCAACTTTGCCTGATCCATCTCCCCCTCCATAAACCTGACGGGAGATTTTTCAAGGGAAAAATTGAGGCCCTGGCCCCCAGAAGGAATTCACTCAATCCTCCACTCTGGCCCACACAGCCTCTGCCTCTCCCTCCTGCCCACCTTGGGCCCAAGGATCCTGCTCTGCTTGGCTGCTCCTCTTTCATTCAGCATCTCTCTCCCTCCGTTCTGGCTCCTTCCTGTGGACATTAAACATGGCGTCCAATGTGGCACCAACCCCTCCCTCTCCATCCGTACACACACCACTTCTCAGGCCATGGTTGTTCGGTCTTGCTGTCTCCACAGTGTCCAGGCCAGGCTGGGCTGTCCTAGGATCAGAGAGGAATGAATGGAGGATGGGACCAGGCTGAGACCCAGAGGTGCCCGAGGCCCAGGGTGACTGGGCTCCGGGGGCAAAGGCAGTGACCAAGGGAGATCTGGAGGGCCTGGTTCCACCAAGCCACTTGACACACACACTCTGGCCCTGTAAGTGGCCTGGATGCTCCCTGTGCTCCCAGCTTACCCTCTAGTCTTAGATCTTCATTCCCTTGCTCGCCAGTGTCATCTGCCTGCCATCCTTTTTCCTACATCTCTCTGCAAGATGAACCCCTAGTCCTTTCTCAATCTCCCTGTGCATCACCGTCTGTGGGAAGCCCCTCTAACAAGACCTGTACCTGTTCATCCATCACTGTGTCTGTAATAACCCCCACGGCACTGTGCTGGGTACATGGCCAAGCGTGGCTCAACATCTCCCCAAGCCCTGGCCCCAGCCTAGGAAGCTGTGGAAAGTCCTCCAGGTATTTACTGAACTGAGTCAAATGCAGTTTCCAGGACAGGGTGGGAAGAGCAGAGCCCCTCCTGAAGCAGGAGGGTTCTCTCTATGGAGTGAGGTGCCGATGTCTGTCTGAGGGGTCTTCTCCTTCCAGGCTTGCCTTCCTAGCAATTTCTCTCTGCTTGATTTTTCTGTATTTCCAAGTTTTTTAGTAAAGAGCATAGATGCTCTCTTATATTGCCCTTCTGATGAAAAGCTACAATATTTCTTAAAATAAAAAATAAAATTCCTGGTTGAGGTCATCTACTTTCCGGCTGAAAAGGCACCTTGGATTTGTGAAGGTGGGAACTTTGACTTTCAGAGGATCTTCGTGGGACTTACGATGGGGCTTTGCTGCCCACTGGTGGCGAATGGACTTACAGACCTGACACTAAGGAGCTCTGGGCAGGCTCAGAGAGAAGATGTGAAACTAACAGACCTGCAGGGGAGATGTGAGTACCCCGGGACCTCCCATTAGGCCAAGGAGTCACCACCTCTCCCAGCAGGTGCCTGAGCATGGTATAGAAGGGCCCCAACCTGACTGGGAACTGACCACCACTTGGTTCCAGGCCCCAGCCCAGGGCTGTGCTGGCCCCAGGCAAGATCTGAGGTTTGGGATCAAGGGTGAGCCTCAGTGGGTCAGGCCCATGTTCATCCCAATCCAACCTGGAGCAGGCTGGACTGTTCTGTAAGAAGGGGAGACCCCAGAGTATCTGAAAAGGCTCACCTCCTCTCGCGCATGTCACCGCCACTTGTCTCCCCGCTGCTTTCTGGGCCTGTCTTTGCGGAGCTCCCCTCCCCCTCTAACACCCCCTTCCCCCCAGATCTACCTGCACCAGGTCTGTGTCTGACTGACACTCGCTCCCACCTCAGTCATTAGGTACTCAAAGAGGGCCTGGGCCTGAGGAGGGAAAGGGAAGAGGCTGAAGGAGGGTTGTGGGTTCTCCACCAGCATTCGCTCCTATCACGGTTTTCCTTCTGTTCTGTGAATGCTTTCGGCCCATTTCAGTCTCTGGATCTTTGCACTGTTCTCTCTGTCCAGAGCTCTGTCCTCGTGTTGTCACACCGCGGGCACTTTCTCCTCATTCAGGTTGCAACCTATGTGTGACTTGCTCAGAAAGGCCTTCCCAGACCACTCAATGTAAGGCAACCTCCCCAGCCCCGCTCCATCGGGCTAGTTCACTGCCATAACCCCAAGCATCCAGGACAAGCCCTGATACGTGGGTGCCCAGCGAGAGTTTGCTGAATGGATGAATCCCGAGGCACTGAAGGAGTGTTGTGCCATCCAGCCTGGAGTGAGAACAGTGTGCAGCTTCCAGAAGGGGCCCTGAATGGGGACAGCCAGGTAAGAACAAAATGGCAGACTGCCAGGTGAGAGGAGCTCCAGCAGCTGGTAAAAGTTAACAGATTCCCCGTGGAAGGAGTCCACGTTGTAGCATTTCCCGATGTCCATAGTGTAAATACTGTCACTGGGCCCAATCTCAAGCTACAGCTGGTTTGATAACTGGTTGGCAACTTGTTAAAAGGTTGAACAATTGGCTCTGTGAGCCAGTATGAGCTGGTTCCATCCACCATCGGCTCTGGCCTGCTGAGGACGAGGCGTGGGAGAAGCATGGCAGGACAGGCCACGGTCCGTCTCCTCTCCACCAGGACAGAGGGTAGCAGGGCTGGCAGAGGCGGAGGGTTGCGAACCCACTCTCCAGGGAGCGAAGAGGAGGTGACAAGCAGGCACTCATCCCGGGCACATGGGAGTGGGGCACAAATGCTTGCCTCAGCCAGGATGAAATTAGGACCAGCCGCCAGGTGCGGGTGGGAGAGCGAGGGGGGCAGGGGAGCCGGAGAAGCGGGAAAGCCGGCTGGGGACCCGGACTCTCTGGGCACACTCTCATCCAGTGGACTGGCTCCCCCTAGTGGCTCCACCAGAAACTGCAGCAGCTTCTCCAGCTCCTCCCACCGCCCAGGGCAGCAGAGAGTCTTTGCTGAGCACCCACGGTGCTGTCCATGGGCCAGGCTGGAGAGAGGGGAGAAGAAAATTACTTTTGTGGGAACACAAAATTTTATTAGGAGGAGGAATGTGGAGGAACATATTTCTGAGGTAGTAGCAGATCCCTCTTTGACCTCCTGCTGTCCCATTCAAGCAGCTGGACTGTTCCTTACCCAGCATGGAAGGGGAGGGGTGGATCAAGGCGGGAAACAGAAAAGAAGAGGGCCTGGCCCCCAGCATCTGGTGTTGGCATCCAAAGACTTTATGGGACTTGTGAGGAGTCAGAGGGGATGACGTTGGTCCTTAGCGTGGTGACAGAGGAAGCCTCGCTCTCCCCTTTCTGCCCCACGAGACCAGACTGGAAGAGATGCAGGATGCCGGGGAGCCAGAGAGGGAGGCACTCAGGGCCAAAGGGTCCCTGGGACATCAAGGGTCAGGTGCACAATGAAACCATACTCCGTGATCTCCCAGGCTCCACCATCCCCATCTGTCTGCACTGCCCTGGGCTACATGGCCGTCCTTCCAGTGGGTCCCTGCCTTCCTAACTATTTCAGACAAGAGCTCTGTCCTGGAATAGTGTGGACAGCAGAGGTAGGCAGCATTTGAGTTGGTCTCTGAAGTAGGACCTCACCATGTGGAGTCAGGATCAGGGCGTTTGAGGCTGAGGTGTCGGTGTGGGTAAAAGTTTAGAGGTATCAAGAATGGCGTGTGGTTCGTCCCGGAAGCCACAGTGCTTCTGTTGGCTGGCACATCAAGGGCGTTGGTAGTTGTAGGCATAAGGAAATCGAAACAACAGGTGGAGGAAGGCCTCTTTTGCTATCTTAAGGCTAAGGACAAGGTCCAGAAACCTCTGAGGACTGGGAAATTAAGTATCAGACCAACCTGGTCAGATTTGCATTTTCTAAAACTCAATCTGGCTCCCCAGTAGACCACAGATTGCCAGGGTGTGTGTTCCAGGGCCCGTCCGGTGGCAGGGAGACTTGCTGGGGGTGGGGGGTGGAGGGCTGCTCAGTCATCAGGCAAGAGGTTTACTAAGACTTGAGTCAAATCGAGACACTGGCAACAAAGCAGTTGTTCAGAGAGTGTGGTTTATTTTCCCAGATGTGTAGAAATCAGTTTAAAACCTGAGGTACAAATGAACAAGCCCCAAGTCCCCCTCTTGAGTCTTGTTTAGAAGGAGCAGGACATAGGCTCCTTTTCTAAAATAAATACACTTCATATTGCATAAGGTAATAAATAAAAACATACATCAATAAATAATTTCAATAGGATTAAAATGAGAACATCATCACAAAAGGCCAAAAGGGGGCAGCACATTTCAGAAATTAGATCATGAGCAATCCATCTAACTCCACCAGAGAAAATGAAATCCCTCCAGTCCTGGATTGTGTGAGAGACATCCCAGAGTATTCAGGTGTCCTGCTGTGTCTGATATCCAAGGCCCCATGGTGAGAAGGCCCAGAGACAGAGGGACATCCGACTGAGAATTCTAGGACTCAGTGCTTGTTCTTAAAAGAAAGTTATTAAGGGCTTCCAGATATTTTTTCAGCTTCTTTTGGAAATCATCCCAGTTATTCTCAATATAGATTGGTTCTCCCTGTGAAGAAACCAGGAAGGTGGCATTAGGTTGAAGGTAGATGACAGGCTAGGGGTCAAGTCATGGCTGAGAGTCCCACCTGCAGGGGCATCTTGGGGGTCAGCTTACCCTGGATGTGGGATTGGGCAGGAGTGGCAGGAATTCCTGTGGGAAGAGACCAAAGCAGACAGTCAGAGACTTGCCTGGAAAAGGAGCAGGCCCTGCCTCCCCTTCCCAGAGGCTGGTCAGGGCCAAAGCAGGGATCCCCAAAACCCTTAACAGCTTTACCCACCTTAAGATTTTTCCAGATTAGTGACTCATTGTTGTAGAAATTTTTGGTAGCATTCAAGAATGCATCCAGGTTTGGCCTCAGAAGAGTAGTATTCTAAGGGGACCGAGAATACATGTAAGAGGAGAAGGTTGGGGTTCAGCCTTCCTATGGCTGAGGTCATCCCCAGTTTTCCAAGTCTGCTTTCAGGGACATCCTTGGACAATCCCCTCCTGGTCCCCTTCTTGCCCCAGGTGGGTCCCTGAGATGCCCCTAAGGGCACAGGCCTCAAGGTGAGTGTACACCCCAAGCAAGGCCTACTTCCCTCAGCCCCAAGCCCCTGGCTCCAGAGAAGCTGCACACAGGGCCTGGGTGGATCTTTCCGCACTTGGGGGGGAGAGTATTGCCCAAAAGAAGATCTACAAAAGGTGGAGGGCTGGCCAAGGGGAGTATTTGCAGCGAAGAGGCCAGATAACAGGATTAATGCCTTGACTGAATGAAGGGCTCCTAGAAATCAGGAAGAAAATTGCAGAGACCCCAACCCCAGCGGGGCATGGGTGCAGCCTGTGAACTATGCATGCTTAAAAGAGGGGGATATACATGGCTAATAAACTCAGGAGAGATTCAACCTCCTGCTGGACCCAAGGATTGCCATGCAAACAAAAGTGAGATAACCATGGAAGCCAACTGCAACTAGGAAAAATAAGTGTAAACGATAACGCCCAGGGCCAGTCAGCATGAGAAACAGGATTCAGTGTCTCAAGGAAAAGGAAGGAAGCAGGCAAGTTCATGGGGGAAATTTTAGGCTGCTCCACTGAAAAATGAAGAGCTTAAGGCCTTTGGAATTGTTCACCTATAGCTGCCTTTTCATTTGTAATTTAAAAAAAAAAAAAAAAAGCATTTTCCTATTATAGACCCGGCTGGGGAAATGTTTTGAACACTTGTTAGCACCTGACACTCGTCTGGTGACTCTATGCACTGGTTCCACATAATTCTCACAGTGACCCCACTGAGATACACACTGTTAACCCTGTTGGCAGAGGAAACACTGTGGCTAGGCAAGGTGGGGTGACAGGCAGAAAGTAGATTGGGATCCAGGTGTGCCCAAGTGTGGGCTGAGTGCTTACCAGCAGGGTGTTTATCTCATTTGGGTCCAAGGTTTCCTGTGGGGGCCGAAGGAGAGAGAGCCGTGAGTCCTGTTGGCCTGAGACACCTGCGAGCCCCTCTCCGCCCTCTGCCCACCTTTTCCCAGTTACTCACTTCTGAACGCGAGGGTGAAGTGTTTAAGAGGTCCATAATTTCACTGATCATCTTCAAGTATTGCTTAGGCTGGTATGTTGACAAGGACCGCCCCTGTGCCTGTGGGGCTTGGAATCCAAGCAGGAACAGGAGAAGATGCAGGATGGGGAGGCTGTTCATGTTTGGGCTACAGGGTGTATTCTGCCTTGTCCTGGTCCCTTGTGGCATTCTGAGGCATGCGACACGGTCTCCTGTCTTTTATACACCGAGGCCCCGTGCCTACACCCCGACGAGCGGGTCGGACGTCAGAAGAATCTTTATCTGACATGGAACCTCCATAGCAAACCACAGACTTATTCATCACTTTCTAGTACTGGAGATCAGTGGAACTTGGAAAAAAAGAATTACTCAGAGGTTATCTCCTCCTCTTGCCAGAGAGAAGAGCTGGGCTGGCCACTGGGCAGAGTGGGAACAGGTGAGAGGATCCCTCTGACAGGTGAGGGGCTGCCTGACTCTGAGCTTCCTCAAGCTTCCTGCCCCGTGGCACCTGGTCCTGCCACCCCCTGGACAGCTCTGATCCTCTGCTGCCCACCCCGCCTGGCACTGCCTGGTCCTGTATGGGTGTCCAAGGGATAGGCCCACTGGAACAGACAAGAGTTTGTCTGGAAGCCGGCCACACAGCTAACTGTTCATGTGTGGGTTCAGCACATCTCTTGACAACCCCCCACTCCAGTGCTGAGTTTCTGGTGTTAAAGCCCCCAGTGGTTTGCCCCATGGTCTTTGCACTGCTTCTCCTCAGCACTTTCTGTTCCTTGGGGCCGGGGGCTGCGGGGGGCGGGGGGGGGGGTGGCCAGATGGAGCCCAGGCACCAGATGCCCATTCTTTTTCCATTGGTCTGACAGCCTGACTCTGCCCTTTGTTATGGGATCTTAACCTCTAGCGGAGGCCTGGCTGCAAGCCCTGGGTAGTCCCTTTGGTAGCACGGAGGAGCTGGGTTCAGGGACCTGAGGATAGGGGCCTTTGAGGAAATTGTCCCTGGGAAACAGGAGGGAGGGCTGGCCTGGGAAGCTTTAGGAGGTGGAACTGGAAGCCATGAGGGATGAGGCAGGGAAGAGGGGAGGGCAACTTTTGGCTTCAAGCTGGGTCTCTAGTGATGGGGGCTGGCAGACAGCGGAGAGAGCTGTGTTGCAGGGGTCTGGATCCCAGGCAGGCCCAGGCCCAGTAGGAAGGCTTTGCGGAGTGGGGAAGCGGGCAGGGATAGACCGTGGAGGAGGCCCTAGAGAACCAGAGTAGCAGCTGGAGAAGAAGCAGGGAAACCAGGAGGGTGGGGGGCCCAGAGGCAGCCCCTGAAGGGAGAGGGGGACCACTGCCCCAGGAGGCATGTCAGGCCCCACCGCAGGCCCAGAACAGGGGCTTTTGGCAAAGGGGTGCATGTGGCAGAGCGTGGGGAAGACTTCTTTGAGATAACTAGGACTGGGGCGGCGGAACAGGAGAGGCGGGATGGAAGAGCCAGATGTGATACAATCATGGTGGGGAGATGAAGGATAGGAGGTTATGCTGAGGCAGGGGAAGAGGGGGCGGGTTTTAGGCCCCCAAGCAGGGAACAGATCTGGTAAAGACAAGGACCAGGATGTGGCCTCAGAGGAGGCAGGTGAGGAAGCTGTGGCTCAAGGCAGGGCTGAGAGAATAATGCCCATAGCTGTAGCTGGTATGCAGGGCTCCCCGCTCAGCCACAGGCCAGGAGGGTCCCGGACCTGGGCCCCGAGCATCCTCGCAGAGCATGGGGAGGCTCTCGGAGGCACAGTGAAATGAGGCAACACACAGGGAACCTTACGGCCCGGTACTCACTAGGCATCATTCATCCAACAAACTTTTATTAGCAGTTGCTGTGTGTAGGCCCTGGGAATACAACAGAGTTGGTCCCTCTCCTTCGGAAACTCACAGTCTTGTGGGGAGAGGCTGACAGCCAGCCTTGCTCCTCTCATCTTGGACCTCAGAACTGTTGCTTCAGTGGGGAGCTTGTTGGAAGTGCAGATGCTCAGGCCTCACACCAGACTTTCTGAATCAAAAATTGCATTTTCACAAGACCCTCGGGTGGATTCCCGTGACATTGCAGAAGTTCTGACTTAAAGTACTCAACTTGGGCTCCTGGGTGGCTCAGTCGTTAAGTGTCTGCCTTCGGCTCAGGTCATGATCCCAGGGTCCTGGGATCGAGTCCTGCATCGGGCTCCTTGCTTCTCCCTCTCCCACTCCCCCTGCTTGTGTGCGCTCTCTCTCTCTTTCTAACAAATAAATAAAATACTCAAGTCATAACATAAGAGCTTAATAAATGTGAGATATTATCATCTGCTCTCCCAACATAATTTGTTTAGGCCTCATACAACATTTGCTCCTTGTATTACCACAATTTGTTCTTGTCTGCCCTATTAGACTTTGAGCTTAAAAGCAGAAAAAAAAATAGAAAGTACTCAGCTTGGGTAGGGCTGGGGGTCCTTGCCCCGGAGACACAGGGGGTTCACTATTCAACCATGGGTTGGTGTTATTGTCTATATAAAAGTTTTAGGGAACCAGAGCACAAAAACATGTGATTTCTTACAGAGAAAAACCTCTATTTTTTTTTAATTCAACTTTAAATTGGGAAATTTAAAAGGGAATTTTAAAGTTCAGTCGATTTTGAAGCTAGGGAGGCTGAACATTCCTGCAAATGCTCCTTTTAAAGCCCTCACTTTGTAGTGCATTATAGTAAAGAAAACCAGAGTATTGCTGCTGGAAATTTTGGCATTTATAGTATTTGTCTCTTGTTTTAAAAATACATACAAAGGCTATCAGGAGAAGGAGGTTTTAGGCCTCATGCTAGGAGCATTGGAAGCATTGTGGGGTGTTCAGCCAGGGAGGCATGTGGCCCTGGAAAGTGTGGGTTCCAGGAAGTCCAGTCTAGCCACTATGGGGAGAATGGCCAGGAAGAGTCAGGACAGCAGGGTGGCCAGCGAGGGGGTGGGGGAGTTCTCTGGACCATCAATGGTGGGGAGGCTACACTGGGTGGATTCTGGTGCAGAGGCAGAGAACTGCATGGAGGTAAAGACTCGAACAGCTAACGTCCACTGAGCAGCACTTAGCAAATGCTGGGCACTCAGTGCTTTTCCCTGGTTGACTCATTTAATCCTTACAGTGAGCCTATGGGGCAGGTATTATTATTACCACCATTTCACAGCTAAAGAAACTGAGGCTCAGGGAAGCTGAGTTCCCCAAAGCTAGGAAGTGACGTCACCAGGATTGAATGCAAGCAGGTCTGATTCCAGACGCTGAGCACCAGAAAGTAATAGATTAAGGGGTGATGCAGGCTGGCAGGAGGGGGCCAGTACGGTGAGGATAAGATGGAGCCACTGGAATTTTTTACCAGAGGACACTGGTGCCTCTGGGGGAGCCATTTTAGTGTGTAGTGAGGGTAGAAGCTGGTGGCGATGGGCTGAGGAATAAGTGAAGGTGGGACAGAGGGTAGTAGATGCTTTGAAGTTTTATTCTGAAGGAAGGGGAGAGATGGGGGCAGCTAGAGGAGTCAAGGAGTCAGAGAAGGATCTTTCCAGACAGGGAAGCTTGGAGATCTCTCCGCTGGAGGTGAGCTGAGAATGGGCTGGACAGCTGGGTGGCGGGCCAGCGCAGTGGGTGCCCGAGGGGCATGCACACCAGGAGGGCTCCCAGCATTGGGCGTCACATGCTCACCTGAGCAGAGGGCTCAGGAAAAAGCCATCTGGGTGGGCCCCGTCCATCCAGCAGGGAGGGTATAATGGATTGTGTCTGCTGGTTTGGTGGCAGGAGAGGAAAATGGTTTCTGTGTCCCCTGTGAAGTAGGAGGCGAAGTCAGCTCCTAAAGGCTTAGGGAGGTGGGGTCAGAGGCATGGAGGGTGCCCTGGTTGGGAGTCTGTGAGCTGACTGCCTGGGGATGACCTTAAGGGGCTGGTAGCCTGGGCTTAAAAGACAGGTTGGGAGAATCCAAAGCCTTTCTGGTCCAAAGCGGAGGGCCCCTGAGGCAGGGGGATGAGGCCATGGTGGGCAGAGGAAGAAGCAGGATGGCCAGGCAGGAGATAGTGGGCCCAGTCCCCCTGGAGACACCCTTTGAGTGCAAGCCAGGGCTTATTCCTTTGCAGAGAACACAGTTACATTCCACAAAGCAAACGTGCTTCAGAGGGTCTGCTCAGCTGCTGCTGGAGGGGACAACCGGATATCCTCCCCAGGGCTTCTGTGACCTCTCAGGGCAACCAGGAGTCTGGGCCTCCTCTGGGAGTCTCCTTTGAGGTTTGCCTTGGTGCTAAAGGAGCTGCTTCACGTCAAATCACAGGAACCCCCTCCTTTTCTGCAGGCCATAGTCATGCCCAACCCCTTGGGAGAAGCCTGGCCTTCTGTACAAAAGTGATTCTACCGCTGGTGTTTACATCAGCCCAGCCTAGGGAAAGCCTCCTCTGCAGACTGGGCTGATTGCAATCAGGAAGGGAAATGAGCCCGGGTAGGACAAGGGAGGCCCCACTAGGGCTGGGGTGGGAGAGCCAGCCCAGGACTGCTGACGGGAGTGTGCAGAAAAGGGACCCTATGGCTTTAAGGGTGGGTCTCTGGGCCCCATCTGATGGGTCCCAGTTCACTCAGAATGGGGCACAGTGTTCAAGGTTGTGGTCCTTGGGGCCCATCCAACGGGGGCCTATCCATATCTGCTCCTTCCTATCACTCACTCACCCTCACAGGCCTGGTGGAATTTTCTGGGGTGCCCACCGCCAGCAGGGACCCAGACCTCAGTCATCATGGCAAACTCCCCTGACACCCTCTCTGTGGCATCCTGTGTCAGATTCTGTCTGCCCGTGAACTCAGTCACGCTTCCGCTGGTAGCCCCGACCACACCACCTGGTCTTGCCACTACACAAAGCAGCTCTGGGCTCCCGGCTGGCCAAGCAGTGCCACCAGGTTTCACATGCTCACCTGAGCAGAAAGAGCTCCGGAAAGGGGGAGGTCTGGCCTCCTGTCTGACCCAGCTCTGCACTCCTCACCCAGGGCCTACCTAGCCTCCCCCTCTGCACCCTCAGCTTTCTATCCCATGCCGTGGATGTGGCCTCCTGGGGCCCATCTGTGCCAAGTGGACCTCTTCCCCAAGTCCAGTCCCATAGGGACTGTGGAAAACCACAGTTTAGAATAATAGGCCTGACGAGGAGAAAGTCTGGAAATGGGGCAGCCTCACCCCGCCTGGACAACTGGGGAAGACTGAGGAGGGGAAAGCTAAGCCCTCTGAAGGCTGATCCGGAGCCAGACCTGTTACAGAGGAAGCACAGCTGGGTGTGGGAATGCAGACGTTCTTTCTGTCAATCTCAAGTCTCTTAGCCTCAGCTCTGATATCTGATAACAGGGGGCAACCATGTCATTCTTGTTATTTACAAATGTATGTGCATTCAGTGCCTGCCACTCTCTTGTTGCCCACGTAGAACACAAAGATTTGGGACATGCATTCCTATTACGTTGATAAAGCCAGGAGCCAGGTGAGGGACAGACATACAGGGCCCTCAGCCCCACACTCCCCATTCACAATGTAGCTGCCCCAAAACTGTGGGGTGACTTAGATGCTAGTAACACAGTGTTCCAGGGTCTCACGAACTGCTCTTCTAGGTGGTTGAGCCTTCACGCAGGCGGTTAGCCATAAAGATGAGGTTGCCAGGCAGAATCTTGGCTGCCTCACAGGCAGAGAAAGGGAGGCCAGGAAGGGTGGCTGGCAGAGAGTCACAGCTGTCCAGGGGACAGCAGGACCAGATCCTGGCTGGGGAGGGGCACAAGCAGGCCCAGGTGAGCTCAGAGCCAGGTTGCCCACTCTGTCCAGTGAGCAGCGGCTCTTATCTTCCTTGGTGAGGTGAGGCAAAACCCTTTGAGAATGTTTTTCAAATTTTACTGATCACGAGTTCCAGAAAATGATGAATAAGTTGATATGTTTGTCATGGAGGTTCCCTATCAGAAAAGGGTATCAGCCCATCTGGGGCTTCTCTGAACATCCCCCACCACCCTGTTTCCCGCCTCGCCCCACCCCCCATTCTCCCCAGTGGGTCTATAAAAGAGAAAGCAGGCCAGGCCACTCCAGATGCCCTACAGCCAGGGAGGATCACGTTAGCTCCCAGAAACTCAAGATGTGCAGCTCCTTGTGCCTTCAGCTTCTCCTCGTCTTCCTTCCCCGCGGCCTCCCTAGATCCGTGCCCCTAACAACCCCCGGCGCCCAGGCTCAGTGCTGCAGGTACTGGAGTGGCATCTCTGAAATCTGCTATAAGCTGAACCCTAGCTCTGTGAATAGCTGGTGACCCCCTGGGCACGGGCATGGGCAGGGGCAGCCTGGCAGCCTCAAGCCAGAGGCACTTATGGTTCTCTCTCTTTTCCCCTGCAGACTCCTGAAGACATTAATCTGCGGCTGGAGCTGCAGGTGAGAGCTCAGGTGCCAGGGCCCACCATCTCCCTGCCAGGGACTGCAGTTGTGTGGCTGGTCCCTGCCCTGGGCTGGGGTGTGTTTGGGTCAGGCGCCCCTGATGGTCACATCTGGGCCTGAATCCTTTATCTGGCATCTTAAGTGCAGATGCTTCCATTAGCCTCTTCTTTGGCTCGTGCGCGGGTTGCATAGTGGATGTTTATTTCCAAGTAGGGGAATTCTAAAATGGTATGTTGCCAAAGCTGGCCTCCATCCCTTTGGGTTCTTCTGGCGGCTGGTTCATGAAGTTCCCCGGTCACCCAGGCTCCTTCCGCAGCCCGTCTGAGAGCCAGATGGTGGGTAGGACAGGCCCTGCCTTGACTGGGCTTTGCCAGAATGTGCTGTGACCAGCTCAGGTGCTGTGCCCCTGGGGCGGCTGGGTTCTTCCTGGTCTGGGGCCGGACAGGGCGCCGATGCGGAAAGCTAGGGGAGGTGGTGGAGGGTGCTGGTGAAGGCATCCCAGAAAGGAGGCAGGAAGGATGCCACCCAAGACCATGAGAAGGACAGCCCCTCCCGAGCCCTCCCTCATCACTCTTTGTCCTACAGAATGATAGCCTTCTGACGTCTAACCTGGCTGCCTTCCGGATCATCTCAAAGGAGATCGTCAGTGGTTCTAATGAGTCTTTAGTCGTCAGTAAAAATTTGGAGGAGCTGGAGGTGTGTGAGGTTGGGGAGGGTCTCTCTGGCACTGGGTCTCCAGGACCCCAAAGGAGCCCACTCCGGGTCAGAGTGCGTGGCCTTGTCTTGCCCTTTTCTCAAAGAGCGGCAGCGTTTTCACCGTTGCCCCTGAGCTCCTACCTCCTCCCCTGCCGCCAGCCCCTCCATGGCTGGGGACAGAGTTGTCACCTAGTCCCTTCTTGGGTACGGTCACTGGCAGGGGGAGCTCCTAGTGAGACCCCTGTTGCCTTCCTGGGTTTCCCCAAAAGGCTGACTAACTGGCTCTTCTTGTCTCTGGTCCACAGAGATTCCTGCAAACCTTGCCCATGCCCACGCCCCTATCCCAGGTAAGGTGCCCAGACCGAGCGTAGAACCTGCCACATCCCTTCTACCTCCTTCTCACCTGACCCAAATTTCTCATTTCTTCCAAGGGAGAAGTGTACATCCAAGCAGAAGATTTTAACGAGTTCTCAGGGAAGTTGAGAGTCTTTCTGGAAGCCCTGGATGAGTTCCTGATGCGCTTACTGAAGTGCCCAGAAACTTTCAAAGCCTCGTGCAGAAAACCTTAGTCCGGGCCTCCGCACGCCAAGGGCTTAGAGTTGGGCTCAGATCCTGGGTCTCCAACCCTCCTCCTTGATATGCCAGTGAATGCTCCACTCCGTCACAGATCTCATTGACAATCCTATTTATGTAACAATTTATTTATTGTTCAACCTATTACGGAGTTATTTATTTTAATAATGGAGCCCTCTCAGGAGCCTCTGAGCAAAGCTCAGAGGGGATGTGAAGCCATTTTCATTTGTACCTCACATTTCAAAAGGGTTCCTTCTCCTCTGTGAAAAATAAATATTTTATGAAGCGCTACTTTGTGCCCGGTATTGCATTTCTAGCGGGTTTCTCTGTCTGACTTGGGTCTGGGTTGCAATTTCCACACCCACAGTTAATTTCTGTAAAGATTCTTTTTTTATTTGCCTGGTATTCCCTGTCGTATCCCCTGCATGGGCGCACCCAGGTCTTTTTCTTCTCCCTGGCTCAGGCACCACCATCAGCCCCATGCCCCTACTCATCCCTCTCCCCACTCCCCACTTCCCACTACTGCCTCCTAACACCTCTCTGTTCCATCCACTTCTCATCTTTCCCATGTGCACCCCGATCCGGACCCAGACCTGCCCACTGGAATTCCCACCACAGCTCCCAGGCCAGGCATCTGCCATCCTATTTCTCACAGTGGCCAGAGCAGTTAGACACCTCCCTGCCCACACCCCCCTGCCACTGTCCCTCCAATGACTTATGGTTAGCCCACTTAGACCAGGCCCCAGGAGAAACAGCCTGGTTTTCTTCCTAAGGAAATCCCCATTGAGGAACCTTAGGGCTTCTTCCGGTACAGGGAATGAGTAGTCCTTGTTAGTTTGGGATCCTGGCCTCCCAAAGTCCCCCTCACCCCTGTTTAAGCCTTTGGTCCTCTCTCGCCCCTCCTGTCCTTTCCTACCTCCTGGGAGCCACACCCGGACAAGAAGACTATAGTCTACACCACATAGTACAAAATAGGCTCCCATTTTTTATATTCTAAAACCCTCCTTTTGGACTCAGTAAAGCACAACTCTAATGGCCAGACACTAAGCAAATGAAATGTTGTCTTCTTCCTAGTGAGCTGTCAACTAGAGGACATTTGCTTGTTCTAAATTACCCTCTCAAGAAAAAATGTCAGTTTAACAGGATGCTGCGTAGGAGTTTACTTGTTGTCCTAGAAAAGACAACCAGCATCCAAGCTTATGCTTCTTTGAGCCAAGAAGACAACCAGTGGGACAGAGTGCCTTGGGGGCTTCTGGCTTCCCACAGTGTGGTAGAGCAAGAATATATGGTTTTCTATGGCCTAAGTGGAAACCTAGAAGTTGGAAGGGCTTAAAGCCCCAGTGAAGAGGGCTACCTGCCAGGCAGGGGAACCCAGGGAAAGACTGTAGGATGACCACAGGGACTGGAGCAAGGAGCTCAGAAGAGGTAGAATCAGGGGGTTGCCCTTGATGGGGAGCTATGGAGTAAGCAGGTTCCTGCCTGTTCCTTCACAGAATCCCGAAGGATGCACACACATACCCATGGGACCCACCTGCCACGGAGAGCCTCGAAGCTGGGCAAGTCCAGCCTGAAAAGCAGCAGCAGGTAAGAGGATGACAACAGTGTCCGTCCTATAGGAGATAGGGTCTTTTTCCATCCTCCTCACTCCAATGGTCCAAGGAAGAAAGGGTCCTGAAGAGGGAGGGGAGGAGAGAAAGATGTGGCCATGCCTGCCCCCACCCCCACCGTGGCAGCTCTCTGTGGCAGAACTGGCCAGCCTGGGGGAGGAGACGAAGTGGGTGTCACCCTGACTCCAAGCTGCACCCGATTTTCTTTTATACTGCAGAGGACTCAAGAGTTGGGAATCTGCTCAAGAAGTTGACCAGAGTCAGGAATGGCTGGTGGGAAAGGACCACTTCACAGTCACAGAGCACGCTGCCCCCTGCTGCTCATGGTCCCTGTGAAGTCCCCCTCCACACTCTTCACCCAGCCGATTGCTTCCATGCATCTTCCTCCCAGTTCAGATGCCCTGACTAGCTTCTTCTGGAGATCTAGGGACAGAAGCAGGAGGAAGTTCCCTGAGACAAGAGGACAGCTTGCTTGCACCCATTTTCTCCTCTCTGCCTCCCTCTGACTCACACAGAGCCTCCTCTGGCCTCTTCTTTTGGGAGCTTAAGCTCTTTAGCTCTGGGACTATTATCATCTCTGTGCTGTGCCCAAACGGTGGGTCCTATACCTCCATATCTCCTCCTCCCCTGTATTTGGCTTCTTAGGTATCTTATCTCTAATTTGTAGAAGTTTAGGTTGAAACATTTGCCTGACTATTAAACACGAACGTTTTCCAAACATCTTGTGTGCTGCGTCCCATCGGTTTCCAACAGACTCTGTCAACTCTGAGAACTTTTTCAGATTTAACTACTGAGTCTCCGTCTTATCGTTGCAGTGAACGTGTCTGGTGCTCCACGAGGCTGGGGTGAGTTGAGGAGGCCCATGGCCTGGAATGCCACACTGCATTTCTGCCCAGATGTCCATGCCAAAAGGGCCATGACGTCACAGACAGCAGGTTAGAAGTGGAGTTGGGGCTTGTGGGTCTCTCTGGTCTCGGTTGGTTCATTGTCCTGCCCTCTCTATTGATCATTGTCCGTGTGGGCTGCTATAACAAAATACTATAGACTGAGGGCTAAGAAAGCACAGAAATTTCTCTCTCACAGTTCTGGAGGCTAGGCAGTCCAACATCAAGATGCTGACAGATTCGATGTCAGATGAGAGGCTCTTTTCTGGTTCAGAGATGTCTATCTTTTCACTCTAACCTCACTTGGAAGAAGAGGCAAAAGAGCTCTCTGGGGCCTCTTTTATAAGGGCACTAATCCCATTCACGAAGTCTGTGCCCTCATAACCATCACTTCCCAAAAGCCCCACCTCCGGATACTGATATATTGGGGATCAGATTTCAACACACACATTTTGGAGAGACAAAAACATTTAGTCTACAGCGGCAGCATTATTTACAATAGCCAAAGCAACCCAAGTGTCCATCAACAGCTGAATGGATAAACAAAATACAGCCTATACATACAGTGGAATATTGTTCAGCCTTAAAAAAGAAGGGAATTCTCATACATGCTGCTGTATGGATGAACCTTGAAGATATTGTGCTAAGTGAAAAAATCCAGAGACAAAGGGATGAATATTGCACTCGACTTATATGAGATAGTTCTAGTAATCAATTTTTTAAAGATTTTATTTATTTATTTAGAGAGAGAGCACTCGCACACAAACAGGGGGAGGGGCAAAGGGAGAGGGGCAGACAGACTCCCAGCTGAGCTCAGAGCCAGACGTGGGGCTCCATCTCGCAACCCTGAGATCATGACCTGAGCTGAAATCAGGAGTCAGACAGTTAACAGACTGAGCTACCCAAGTGCCCCAATAGTAATCAAATTTATATAGAGAGAAAATATAAGGATAGTCGCCAGTAGCTGTGTGTAGGGAAGAATGGGGCATCATTGTTTCATGGGTCCAGAGCTTCATTTTGGGATGATGAAAAAATTCTGGAGATGGGTGGTAGTGATGGTTGCACAGCAGTATGAATGTACTTAATGTCACTATACTGTGCCCTTATAAATGGTTAAGATGATAAATTTTATGTTCTGTGTATTTTACTACAATAATAAAAAAAAAATCTAGTCTGGATGTTTTCTCAGTAGAGCCTGAGAGTCTTCCTGAGTCTCCCGTGGCCCAGATTGGTCAGTGTAGCAACAGGGCACTCCCAGCGCCAATCCCAGGGCTCTCCCCACCCTGGTCTTCCTCAGCCTGGGGGCCCTTGGCTTCTTGCCAGCCTGGTAAATGACTCTTCATATTGAGACTCCGTTCCTGGTCCCTCCAGGAACTCTGTTTATGAGAGCATGTGTTCCCATGGAAACGGTGAGGCCATATCTGCCTCCTCCCCGTGCCCTAGGAGGCCTGTGTGGGGACTAGGGGTGGGGTCTGGGAGTCCTCGAGGAATAAACATTTTGGGCTTAGACACCAGGCAGTTCGGGTAGGAAGCCGGTGGAAGCACCCCATGAAGACGGTTCTAGAGGCTAACAACCTGTTGCTAAGTAAATTTAGATCTCCCACAGACTACCCTCATAGTGGGAGGAAGAGAGGCTGGTGGAAAAGACCATGGTTCTGCCATCTTGCCAAATCCTCTTCGCTTCTAGTTCTCTTTGGCTTTCCAGTATTTGAAGTGCAAGAAATTTCATTGATTTTATTGTATTTTTTTTTAACATTTAAAAATGAAATGTAGAGCACACATACAGAAAAGGGTATAACACATGTGTGCACAGTTTAACAAATAATTATAAAGCAATCACCCATTTCACTAGGGCTCGTCAAAGGAAAGAACATTGCCCAAACTCCATAATTCTCCCCACATTTGCCTTCTGATCATGGCTTCCTCCCCTTTGGGGATGATAACCTATTAGCCTCTCTTATGATGATTGATTTCTTGGTTTTCTTTTAGCTTTGTCACCTTCATATGCATTCCTAAACAGTATAATTTAGCTTTGCCTGCTTTTAAACATTAAGTGAATGGAGTCAAGTTGTTTCCAGTTTTTACTGCAAACAAATCTGCTATGAATATTATCCTGGTGCATGTGCACGTATATTTATTAGAATAGATGAACCCCCATCACCACCACCACCAAGATATCCATGTCCTAATCCCTGGAACCTGTGAATTTGTTACCTTACTTTTGCAGAGATTAAGGATTTTGAGATGGGAAGATAATCCTGGATTATCTGAGCAGGCGCAATGGAATCACAAGGGTTATGAGAGGGATTCAGGAAGGTAAGATCCAGAGAAGGAAATGGGACATTGGAAGCAGAGGTTAGAGAAAGAGAGAGGGATTTGAAAAGGCTACACTGAGGGCCTTAAAGATGGAGAAAGAAGTCACAGGCAAGGAATGCAGGAGGCTTCTAGAAGCTGAAAAAGTTGAAGAAACGGATTCTTCCAGAAAGAATGCAACCCTACAATACATTGATTTTAAGATCTCTCACCTTTAGGGGTGCCTGGGTAGCTCAGTCATTAAGCGTCTGCGTTCGGCTCAGGTCATGATCCCAGGGTCCTGGGATTGAGCCCAGCATTGGGCTCCCTGCTCCGTGGAAAGCCTGCTTCTCCCTCTCCCACTCCCCCTGCTTATGTTCCCTCTCTCGCTGTGTCTCTCTCTGTCAAATAAATAAAATCTTTAAAAAAAAAAAAAAGACTTCTCACCTTTAAAAAGGTCAAATAATAAAATCTGTGTAATTTTAAGCCATGAAGTTTGTGGTTCTGTGTGTGTATACACACACCTATGAGTGGAATTGCCGGGTCTTGGAATATATTCAACTTCACCAGGTAATGATAAACAATTTCACAATGTTGGACAATTTACATTCCCACCAGCAGTATTTGAATATTCTTGCTGCTCCACATCCTTGCCAACATGTGATACTGTCTGAAATTATCAGGCTTTTTAAATTTATACCAATCTGAGAGGCATAAATGACATCTTGCTGTGGTTTAAATTTGCCTTGTCCTGATTACTAATGAGGGTGAGAACTGTTTCATGTTTATTGGCCTTTTGGATTCCTTGTATTATTAAGTGCCTATTCAACATTTTGCCCATTTTTTTCTGGGATTTTTCTGCAATTTTCTTATTTGCAGGATTTCTTTAAATATTCTGAATACTAATGTTTGTGGATTATACATGTTGCAAATATCTTCTTTCACTCTGTTTCTTATCTCGTCACTCCATGGTATCTTTTGAGGAACCAATGTTCTTCGTTTTAATATACACATCTTCCTCAACCTATGATGGGATTTTGTCCCAATAAACCGATAATAAGTTGAAAATATCATAAGTTGAAAATGCATTTTATACACCTAACCCACTAAACCTGCTACCCTAAACATGCTCAAAACACTTATGTTAGCCTATGGTTAGGTAAAGTCATCTAACAAAAAGCCTATTTTATAATAAAGTGTTGAATATCTCATGTAATTTATTGAATACTGTACTGAAAGTGAAAAACAAAATGGCAGTACATATATTGGTTGTTTACCCTTGTGATGGGATAGATGAATAGGAGCTGCCACTTCCCAACATCAGGAGAGAGTATCCTACTGTACATCACTATCCTGGGAAAAGATAAAACGTCAAAATTTCAAGTATGGTTTCTCCCCAAGGTCTATCACTTCCTACCATTATAACTTGGAGAAATCCTCAGTCAAACTATTGTACATTGGGGACTGTCTGTAGTCAAATCTTTTCTTTATGGGTAGTGCTTTTTGCATCTTCTTTAGGAGTTCCTTCCTTTCCTACTTCAAGGCCCTGAGATTTTCTTGTGTACTATGTAAAAACTTTATAGTTTTGCTTTCTACATTGAGGTCTTTAATTGACCTGGGATTGCATGAGGTAGGGCTCTGATTTAATTGTTTCCATATTAATACTCATTTGTCCTAGTGTGTGTGTGTGTGTATGCACGCCCTTGAAATACGATAGAGATATATGGGTGTGGGTCTCTTCCTGGGTGCTTTATGCTATTCCATTGGTCTGTTTGTCTCCTCTTGAACCAAGATCACACTGTCTTAAATATTATAACACTATAATACATCTTTGTATCTGGTAAAGCAAGTTTTCTCCTTTTCCTTGAGTGTCTTGGCTAAAAAAAAAAAAAAGAGTGTCTTGGCTATTCTTTATCCACATCAATTTTAAACTGGCTTGTTAATTTTCCCCCCACCCCCACCACACAACCAAAAATGCTGGGATTTTAGAATTGCATTGATTCTATAAATTAACTTAAGTTGATTTAAGTAAAATGGTATCCTTAAAAATATAGAGACTTATAATCTGTGAATATAGTATATCTATTTTTTATTTCTTCACGGTCTCTCAGTAAAGTTTAAAATTTTCTCAGTAGAAAACATACACAACTTTTGTTAAATTTAGTCCTAAGAATTTGGTATTTTGGTGTAGTATTAAAAATAATATCTTTTTAAAAGTTCATATTAATAAATGTCATTTTCTTGTATAGAGAAATGTGATTGATTTTTATTTATCCCTAGAAAATTCATAAACTCTCTTATCAATATTAAAATTTCATTTACAGCTTTTATTGGATTTTATATAGATATAAGTTTATCATTTGTGAATAGGGACATTTTGTTGCTACTTTTATTATTTTTATGTCTTTCATTTTTCTTTGTCTTCTATGCAGGCTAGGACATTCTGTACAATGTTAAATAAAAGTATTGATAGGCATCATTGTCTTGTTACAGATATGAAAGGGAAAGATTTCATCATTCTACCATTGAGTATGTAGTTTCCTTTCAGTATACAGCAGATACCTTATCAGATTAAGCAAGTTCCCTTATATTCCTAGGTTTGCTGAGAGTTTTTGTCATGAATGGAAGTGGATTTTATCAAATAAATTTTTCCACATATTTTGAGATGATCATTTATATTTTTCTCTTTTAATTTGTCTATGTGGTGAATCACATTAATTTACTTTCTAATGTTAAAATAATTCATATTCCAGACAAACCCAACATGGTCATCATATATTCTTACCATTTTTATATATTGCTAGTTTGTGTATCCTAACTTTTTTTTTTTTTTTTAAAGATTTTATTTATTTATTTGAGAGAGAGAGAATGAGAGACAGAGAGCATGAGAGGGAGGAGGGTCAGAGGGAGAAGCAGACTCCCTGCCGAGCAGGGAGCCTGATGCGGGACTCGATCCCGGGACTTCAGGATCATGACCTGAGCTGAAGGCAGTCGCTTAACCAACTGAGCCACCCAGGCGCCCCTGTGTATCCTAACTTTTTAAAGGATTTTTCCATCTGTGTTTAAGAGTGAGATTTAAGGAAATGTATGTCCTGATTTGCCTGGGATAACTCCTGATTATACTTGTCTTCCTGGCATCACTATTAATAGTATTGCCTTTCACTCTCAAAAGTGCCCTGTTTTGGATGATAAAGGAATTGATCAGTCTAGTAAGAATGACTCTGATGTCACCTTCTCATACAGTCTGTCTGGTTTTGGTATCACAGCAGTGTCCCCTCATTTTATATTTTCTGTAAGAGTTTGTATAAGATTGGAACTATGTCTTCCTTGAATGTTTGGTAGAATTCACTGCTAAAGTCATTTAGGGTCAGAGATTTCTTACTGAATCTGTTATTTTATTCTTTTTTAAGATTTTATTTATTTATTTATTTGTGAGAGAGCACAAGCAGCGGGAGGGGCAGAGAGAGAGGGAGGAGAAGCAGATTCCCCACTGAGCGGGGAGCTCCATGTGGGGCTCGATCCCAGGACGCTGAGATCATGACCTGAGCCGAAGGCAGACCCTTAACCAACTGAGCTACCTGGGTACCCCTGAATCTGTTATTTTATTTTTTTTAAAACCTTTTTTTTTTTAAGATTTTATTTATTTATTCATGAGAGACAGAGAGAGAGAGAGAAGCAGAGGGAGAAGCAGGCTCCCAAGGAGCAGGGAGCCCGATGCAGGACTCGATCCCAGGACCCTGGGATCATGACCTGAGCCTAAGGCAGACGCTTAACCGTCTGAGCCACCCAGGCGCCCTTGAATCTGTTATTTTGTAGGTTATAGGATTATTCATGTTTTCTATTTCTCCTTGAGTCAATTTTGAGGTTATAATTTTATACTAATTTGTCAACTTTTTCTAAATTTTGTTAACATATGGCTTTTTAAAATGTGCTCTTAACTTTTTAATGTTTGCAGCATCAGTGGTGACGGCCCTGATATTGGTTATTAATTCTTCTCTCTACCTTCTTTGTTATTTTACTAGAAGTTTGTGAATTGTTTTAGTCTTTTCAAAAAACCAGCTTTGAGTTTTGTCAATCCTTCTCTTGTATGCTTATTTTCTACTTCATTACTGTTGGCTCTCTATTATTTCCTTTCATGAATTTTCTTTGGGTTTATTTTGCCGTTCTTTGTCAGAGTTCTTGAGATGGATGCTTCACTTGTTATTTTTCACTCTTTAATCTTTTCTAATATAGGTACTTAAGGCACTAAACCAAAACTTTTTTCTGTAAAAGACCAAATAGTAAGTATGGTTGGCTTGGCAGTTTTCGTTCAGAACAACTCGATTCTGCCATTATAGCACAAAAGCAGCAAAAGGCAATAAGTAAACAAATGGAAGTGAGTGTGTTCCAATAATGGAATATTATGCAGCCATCAAAAGGAATGAGATCTTGCCATTTGCAACGGACCTGGAGGGTATTATGCTGAGCGAAATAAGTCAAAAAGAGAAAGACATGTATCATATGACCTCACTGATATGAGGAATTCTTAATCTCAGGAAACAAACTGAGGGTTGCTGGAGTGGGAGGTGAGGTGGGAGGGGTGGGGTGACTGGGTGATAGACACTGGGGAGGGTATGTGCTCTAGTAAGCGCTGTGAACTGTGCAAGACTGTTGAATCTCAGATCTGTACCTCTGAAACAAATAATGCAATATATGTTAAGAAAAAAAAAAGAAGAAGAAAGTAGCAGGAGGGGAAGAATGAAGCGGGGGAAATTGGAGGGGTAGACGAACCATGAGAGATGATGGACTCTGAAAAACAAACTGAGGGTTCTAGAGGGGAGGGGGGTGGGAGGATGGGTTAGCCTGGTGGTGGGTATTGAGGAGGGCACATTCTGCATGGAGCACTGGGTGTTGTGCACAAACAATGAATCATGGAACACTTCATCTAAAACCAATGATGTAATGTATGGGGATTAACATAAGAATAAAATAAATAAATAAATAAAAAACAAAAAAACTTTATTTGCAGTATTAGGTTGTGGGCTGGTTTTGGCTTGTGGGCTGGATTTTGCCAACCCCTGCTCTAAACCTTCCTCCATTTACTGCTTTAGCAACATCTCATAAATTTTGATAAGGTATTTTGTTATTCAGTTCAAATATTTTATTTCTATTCTGAATTCTTTGACAGAGAATTCTTTGCGTTATTTTTGAAGTGTATTTCTTAATGTTCAAGTATTTAGGGATTTCTAGTTTTCTTTCTTTTTTTCCTTTTTTCTCTTTCTTTTTTTTTTGTGCTACTGATTTCTTCTTAATTGTAGTCAGAGAATATGCTCTCTATAAGTGCTGTGCAATAGAAATATAATGCAAGACACAAATGTAATTTAAAATTTTCTAGAAATCACATTTTAAGAAGTAAAAAGAAGCAAGTGGAAATTAATTTTAATAAAGTGTTTTATTTAGCCTTATATATCCAAAATAGTATCCTTTTAACATGTAATCAATATAAAAATTATTATGCCATATTTTAGATTTTTTGTACTAAGTCTTCAAGATACAGTGTGTCTTTTACATGAATAGCACATCTTAATTAGGACTAGCCACATGTCAAGTGCTCAGCATATGCCTAGTGGCTACCATATTAGGCAGTGTAGCTTTAGATAATGTCAT
This sequence comes from Neomonachus schauinslandi, assembly GCF_002201575.2. Classification (NCBI taxonomy): domain Eukaryota; kingdom Metazoa; phylum Chordata; class Mammalia; order Carnivora; family Phocidae; genus Neomonachus; species Neomonachus schauinslandi. The sequence goes on along the minus strand of NC_058409.1, from coordinate 23,647,452 downwards.
CCTTGGAAATTTGGTAAGACTTATTTTATGATCTAGTATATGGTCAATTTTTATAAATGTTCTATGTACATTTGAAAGTAATCTGTACTCTAGTTACTGGATACAGCATTTTGCACAAAATGCATTTATCAAAATGTTCATTTGTTAGGTTTCTCACTGTGTTGTTCAAATCTGTATCCTTACTGAATTTTTGGAATTCTTCATTTGTTACTCAGAGTGGTATGTGAAAATCTTCCACCATCATTGTGAATTTGTCTAATTATCCTTGGAGTTCTGTCAGTTTTTCTTTATATACTTTGAGGTAATGCATGTAATACTTAAATTGTATCTTCTTGAATAGTCCATTTTTGAAAAGTGACAATGAGCGTTAAAAATTCTTTTGTTTCTAAAAGGATGTTTGTCTTAAGGTCCATTTTGTCTCACTTCACTTTCTTTTGGTAATTGCTTGCATGGTGTATCTTTCTCCAGTCTTTTACTTTCAACTTCTCTTAGGTTTTAGGTGTGTTTCTCATTCTGTTTTTAAATTCAGTCTGACAATCTTTATCTTTTGCCTGGAGTGCTGTTTTTAATTTGAATGTGATAGTACTGTTATATTTTGGATAAACTTATTATCTTATACATGACTTCCATTTTTCCTGCCTATTCTATTTCTTTTTTGTCGTTGTTGTTATTTTGGATTTGTTAATTTTTTGCAATTTTTTGTTTGTTTAATGATTTTCTCCTCTTTTACTAGTTTGGAAGACTCTAACTAAACCAGAAAAGGGAGGACCCTTCTGTACTAAGATCCCTTAAATCCTTCTGGCCAAATCCAAGGAAGGGACAGGACTTTGGCTCCCATTTTCCTAAGGATCCTCACTCTCCCCTTGTCTGATCCTACCCCAAACACATGCTCCCACCAGTGAGTGAACCTTCATCAAATTGGGCAAGAGGTCTGGTCCTAAGTCATCTTGCAGTCACTTCTGGTGTCCTGAATCACTTAAGAGTCTAGGCTTTTGAAAGTTCCCCAAACAGCCTTTTTTCTGTTTCTGAGTTAACATCCCTCCCTGGAAGTCCTGTATGCTTCATATTCCAGCTGCAGGAATTGGGGAAGCTTTATGAGGCAATGGAATTTGCCAGGAAAGCACAACATTCTCCTTTTATGTAACTCTCATCCAATCTTCTATCCTTGGCTTCTGGGTAATTAAGGAAAGTTGATAAGGACAGCAACAGCCCAGGGACCACAAGTGACAAGGAGGGTGGTTGAGGTCTGGGTGGCAGTTCTGTTCTCTCCCCACCCTCATCTCTCCTTTTTCTTTGCTCCAGTATGGGCTGCCCTGAAGGGGGTACTGCTGGGGGCCTTGCTCTAGTTGAAGCAAATGGGTATTCAGTTTTAGGGGGCACCTTTCCCTAGGGTCTCAGTGAATGTGTTCCACATTGCTGGTCATTAGCCTCCTAGGGCCAGGCTTCCTGGTTATCCACCAGACAACTTTTTCTAGCCTCTACAGCTTGTTCCTTTGCCTCTGCGTGCCCCCAAAACAGGCTTCCTTGGCTTAATCTTGGAACTTTACTCCTTAGACTAGGGTGGCCACCACCTCACAAGCTCCTTTACCCCGTCTAGGCCGACGTCTCCCCTTAGATGTTCCACAAGGACCTGAAGCTTACTTCACTATAAGCTGAATCATCTTCCTCTAGCTGAGCCTTCTTTTCCCAATGTTTCCATCCCAGTGACTGACTGGTACCCCCATCCACACAGACATCCAAGCCAGAAGGGCATCCTCACCTCCCCCATGCTCCTCACCTGCACATTGCCCACTCCTGTCACTTCTATGTCCAAATTTGCCCTCGGTCCTGTAGGGGAAACTCTTCCTGCCTCTGCCCCCGGTTCTTTTCTTGTGACCTCTCACCTGACATCTGCTACAGCCCCTTCCCTAGAGTCTGTCCTCCAGACCTACCCTGCCAACTACTCCTCCACCCAGAAAGCAGATGGTGTCTTTCTAAAATTTAAATCTAGTCATTTTAGTCCCCTAACTCAAATTTGTTCAGAGTTTCTCTGTGGCCTGGTGTTCAAAGCCTGGCTCCTCATTCCTGCAGCCTCATCACCAGTCACTCCCCATGCCCCTGCACCCTGGGTTCACCCAGGCCTGACAGCTCATGCCCTTTCTCTACCTTCCAGGCCTCTACACAAGTTGTTCTTTCACTCTGGAATGCTGGCGTCCTCCCCTTCCACTCCCACACCCCCCTCCTCTTTCTCCTCAGGCTTCAGCTCAGACATCTTCCTCTGGAAAGCCTCCACAGCTGAGCCAGACACCTGCTCTGGGATCAGACAGCCCCTGTGCTTCCTCAGTGGACTGAAGACTTTCTCCTCGTCTTTTAATTGTTATTGTCCCACCTTTTTCACTATACCGTGAGGACCATGTCTTATTTCCTTTTATAATCTCAGCACCTAGCTCAATGCCTAGGTGATCGCAGGCCCGTTATAAATGCTTTGTGAGTGATTGAATGATTGAATATCCCTTTCATTTCTCTCTCTCTCTGTCCTTCCTCCCCACCCCCTTCTCCTATGATTTATTCCATCATGGCCTTTGCTCATTTTTCCATTAAGGTCTCAAGTGTTTTCCTTACAGGAGTTTTCCATATATTAAGGTTAATAGCACTTGATCATATTTGTAGAAAATATTTTCTCCAGCACATTACTTGTTATTATAATTCATGGTGGTTTTCTCACAGAGAAGTTTTAAATTTGAATGCTAACAAATCTACTGGCCTATTCCAGGTTCATTTGGGGGGGATAATGAATAGGAGGGGATATGAAGGAACCTTCTGGAGTCCTGGAAATGTTCCAGATCCTGATCTGACCATTACTTACACAAGTGTATGCATATATAAAAATTCACTCAATTGTACACATAATATCTGTGTATGTTATTATATATAAGATAGACCTCTTTTTTAAAAATCCATTTTCCTTTTCATTTGTGTTTTCTTTCACCAATTTTTAAAAAGTTTTCTTGAGATGTAACTGAGGTATAATAAACAGCACATTTTTAAATTGTACAATTTGATAAGTTTTAACACATGTATGCAAGTATAAGACCATTACCACAATCAAGATAGTGAACTTATGCATCACCGCCCAAAATTTCCTTATACTCCTCTGCAATCACTTCCTCCTACCCCTTCCCCACTATGCTTTACATTTCCTCAAATTTCATATAAATGGAGTTATACAGTTTGTACTCTTTTTTTATCTGGCTTATTTTAGTCAGTGTAATAATTTTGAGATTCATCAAAATATGTTGGTGCATGTTTCAATAGTTCATTCTTTTTATTGCTGGGTAGTATTCAATCATGTGGCTAGTCCCCAGTTTGATTAACCATTTATCTATCAATGGGAATATGGTATGTTTCCAGTTTGGGGCTACTACAAATAAATCTATTAATTGAGTAAAGTCTTTATATGGACATAACACTTTGATTTCTTTTGGATAAATTCTTCCATTGATTTTTATTCTTAGAAAATCCTCTCCTATCTAATGAGAGGAAAGTACTTAAATTTTTCTTCTGTTTTTTTTTTTTTACACTTAACTTTTAATTAGCTGGAATGAATTTTGTTGTGTAGCGTGAGGTAGGGATTTTAACTGACTTTTCTTTCCCCCTAAATAGCCATTTTCCTCATCACAATTTAATGAAGAATTGGTCCTCTCCTCATTGGTTTGTAATCCCCCTCCCCAACTGTAGTTCTGGGAATTGGGACAATTGCAGGAAATGCCCCTTACCCACAAAGACCCAGGTCACAACAATATCCCTCAATTATTTCCAAGTGCCTCCAGAGCAGTATCCTGTGGTCACACACTGCTCAAGTTGATGCCCACACACTTACTTGGATGTTAGAATCACGCACACTCAAATACAATTGTCCACTGATGGTTGGCAGGAGATTTTGGCAGTATCTGTCCCATTCATGCAGTGATCCAGACATTAACAGAGTGGATAGCCAGGAGTCACCCACAGTGAGGAGGGCAAAGCCAACCCAGGTGCCATACTTTCATCCAAAACCTCTTCCAGCCCTACTTTATTGAATGGGGCTGGCAAGAAAGTTTAGTTGTAGATGGCAGGAGCCTTGAATACGAAGGTTATAATTTATTGATGCCAGCTCTGTATAGAATCCTACACTGAATGTTGAGTATAGAGAGATGATTTATTTTCAGACACTGCCCTCAAGAAGTTCACCAAAAAGTAAACAGACAGCTATTATTCATTCATTCATTCATTCATGCATTCATTCATTCATTGAACTAATATTGATCCCCCACTAATTGCCAAGCACTGTTCTAAGGGCTTAGAATACATAAGTGAAAAAACAGCCAACAATCCTTGCCTTTGTGAAGCTCAGGAGGGAGAAGGAGAGACAATACAAAAATTACGTCCAATAAAAAATTTACATGGTGTATTAGAAGGTGATAAATGCTTTGGAAAAAGTAGAGCAGATTAAAGGAATCAGGAATGTTGAGAAGAGGAAGAAGGGATAGTGATTTCACACACGGTGGTCAATGTGGCTCTCCGGGAACTTGGTGGCAGCCTCCTTGAGAACTACAGTGCAGGTCAGGGGCTGTGGGAGCACAAAGGACACCCTCCACCCCGCCATGGGGGTTTATGGAGGGCTTCCAGGAGGAGGGCCCCATGAACTGACTCTTGAAGGGTAAGATGAGAAGTCAACTGAGAGAAGACAGCAGGCCCCCTCCAGGCAAAGGGAGCAGCGTGGGCAACAGCCCGGAAGTACTAGAGAGAGTGGCTCCATGGAGACCCCTAGACAGGTGACTTTGGCAAGAGACTGTGAAGACGAGGTGTCCATCGTACCGAGTGCAAGTCTGCCCAGAGCTGTCTTGTCCATCCAAAGCCAGATCCGCCCCTCCCCAGGACAGCAAGCTGGCTGCCACTAAGCATGCCTCCAGATCAGAAGAGCCCCCATCTTGGGAGTGCCTGGGAGTGGGGACAGTGTGCTAGCCCTGTGTCCCTGAAGCCAAGACTAGTCTGTTGGGGCTGTCACTAAGACAGAGACTGTGGCTTCTGTGGCTTCTGATCTCAGAAGGAGGCAGGAAACTGTGGCCAAGGCCTCAGGAACAGTGTTTGCTCATCTAAAAGGAGAAAGGAAGTGTGTGCCAGAAAATGTGTACAGTACCCCCTCCCTGGCTTGGGCCTGAGTTGCCTCAGTCCAGCAGAGTCCTGGATCTGACCCGAGGCCCGTGATGGCAGCGGTGTGCACTCTCTCCCAGATGGCATCTTCTGCCCATGGAGCTGCAGTGGTCAATGTGGTTGCTGGCGCCAGGACCTCTGGGGGGCCCCAGCACCTGTGGAATCTGTGACCAAAGGCCTCAGGGTGACTTGAGGCCTCCCCACAAACACCTCACCCCATGACTTCTCTGACTTGGGGTTTCCCAGGACTGCAGCCACGGAGGTTTCTTAGGCTCTTTTTCTCTGATGCTTTTTCCATAGTACAGCTGGGGATTGATGTGAACTACCATCGGAAGCCCCGGTTCCTGAAAGCTTCACAGGTTCTCCTCCACACTCTCATCTGCCTCCATATCCCCACTCTGCCCAGATGCCTGACAGAGCACTCTGGGCTTCTACTGCAGTGGGGCAGAGCATCCCAGGTGGGTGAGGCTTGGCCACCTTCTGCTTCTGTGGGATGGCCACACACATTGCTGGAATTCACGCTGTGTCCAAATGCAATGAATGTTAGGTCTTAGGATACAACAATGAACAAGAAAGACTGGGTCTGCCCTTAAGGAGCTTCCAGGAGAGGGACAGAGACAGACAATAAAGACGTGAACACAAACAGGATAATTGCAGACAGTGATGTGTTATTAGTAAAATAAAACAAGGAACTATGATCAAGTTTGCACCATGAGACCGGGTGGGCACCATGAGACCTGGGTCCTCAAACAAGGCTTCCTTGAAAGGGGACATGAGAGACAAGAGACAGGCATTCGAGGAAGAATGGGGGTACAGAAGAGCAGTGCCAAGGCCTATCATGGGTTTCAGGGAGTCTTTGAGGAAGAGGAGACCAGTGTAGTTGGGGAGGGGGCAGTGGGAGGAGATAAGTCAGAAGAGTAGGCAGGGCTAGATCACATATAGCCTTAGACGTGGATTCAATGCCAAGTTGAAGGATTTCAAGGCAAGCTAATGACATGATCTAATTTAGGCTTTTCAAAAATTAGTCTCGCTGCTGTGACAGAGTGGACAGCAATGGGTCAAGGGTAGGCGTGGATGGACTCCATATATATTTGGAAAGTAGAACTGAATGAAGTTGCTGACAGACAGGATATGGGGCGTGAGAGTATGAAAGGAGTCAGAGATGAGTTGAAGGGTTTTGGCCAAGCCACTGAATGGAATGGGCTGCCATGAACTGAAATGGGGAAGACCACAGAAAAGTAGGTTGATGGGGTGGTGGGAATATGAGAGTTCTGTTTGCTCTTATACAGATCATGATGCTCCAATTTCCAAGTAATAGAAAGTACAAGTGAAACTGGCCTAAACATCAAGGGAAACGTATTGACTCTGACAACTAAAAAGTCCAGAATTTAGGCATGGTTTGATGACAGCTTCTCCATGGGTCCTCAAATCTTGTTTTGTCCTCAGTCTGGCTTCCCTCAGTGGAACAAAATGGCTGCATTGGTTTCGGTCCTGACACCCACTAGAAGAAGCTTCTACAGCCCAACCATTAAACAAAAGTCTGAACTTTTGTTCAGTTTGACGGGACCAGTTTAAATCACCAATCACTGTGGCAAATAGGGATGGGGTTATACTAATTTTCTTCACCAATCAGCGGCTACCCCTGCAGCTGTGGGTAGGAGGATATGCTTACCAAAACAGGGGGGATCGAATGGACACTGGGAAAGCAGCTTTCACATTTATACTGGTGTGGCTCACTGGTGATGCCATTTAGATGTCCAATGGGAGCTACAGGGGGGGAGGGGGAGGCTGGATGTAGGAAGCTCAGGAGAGAGATCGGACTGGGCAATGAACATTGAGTTGTCACTGGTGTATAGGTAGTACTCACAACACGAGGCTGCAAGAAGACACCTGAGGAGTCAGTATAAATGGTGATCTGCAGACTCACCCCTGGGGCCCTGCAATATTTGGAGGTAGGACTGCCCCTGAGGAGAAGCCAGCAAAGGAGTATGCAGAGGAGCAGCGAGGGGGAAGGAAAGCCTAAGGAGTGTGTTGTCACACAGAAGTAAAAGAGAAAAACATTTCCCTTCAGCTACGTTGAAAACTGGTGAGTGAGAAAAGCAAGATGAGAACAAGGATGTGGATCCTGGATTCGGCAACACACTGTGACTACCCACACCCGCCTCTTGTCCGCGGCCTGACTGGCCCAGGGAAGGACGCAGCCTGGAGAAGTGGGAGAGGCCCACTCCTTGTGGGATCAGCACAGACTGGAAGTCCTATGCGCTGACCAAAGTGATTGGTGGGAGAATGGGCAGCAGTGGGTTTGGGGCTGGACAGGAATGGATGTGGAGGATAAGGGACAGTAGAGTTCCAACAGCAGGCTTGGTGGGAAGAACAGCATGAGGGCCGGAAAGTCATGTGTTTGTGTGAGATGTGTGAGGATAAGCGTGATGGAAGAAGAATCTCAGAAGTGATTGACTGGAAGGAGAGGGGCCAGAACAGGGTCCCAACAGTCCAGGTCGCCCTTGGAGGCTGCCCTGGGATGATGCTGGGACCTGGCCTGGGAGAAGCCCTATAAGCTGGGGCCAAGCCGTTGTACATGTCATGATCATATTTTGAAGGATTAACCTCCTTCTGAGCTATCTTGTTTCCTAGCTCATGCCACAAGGAGAAAACACCCAACTCCAGCCCAGAGCTCCATCCACACCAGTGAAAGCAGCCATGGGAAGGATGGTCAGCACCCACAGACCATCTCTGTACCGGGGGGGCAAGATCTACCCATGGCTGACTCCAAGACCTCGGGTCTCTGTGGAAGAGACACTTGGCTGGACTGATTGTTGAGGTTGGGATGAGGGGATCTCTAACAGCTTAGGTATGGAAAGGGATCTCAGCCACCCACTGCCTGGAAGGGGCCCAAGTGACAACATTTGATGAATAAAAGTGAACAACAAGTGATCAGATAATTAGTGATCAAATCTGAAACCCAATTTCTGAAAAGGCAGCAGAGGTAAAAAAAGGAAAAAAAGAAAGAAAAAAAAGAAAAGCCAGGTTAGGAAGGATTGAGTCAAGGCAGTGAGCCACCTGTCTGTGTGTCCTGGCTGCTCAGGGGAGGCCTGGGCCTCAGCCGGGCCTAGTGATGAGAAGACACTGACTCATGGGGAAAAAGCTGTAATCAGGATCAGTATGATTCTGTGGGGGAGGATACTAGAGAAAGACTTTTAAGATGTTCCTTTGCCTGGACTTTTCTTTCCTCCCACTGCTCATCCCATGTTATCTGGATTCTACATGCATTTCTGTTGATGGCACCCTTCCCCACTGCCCCTCGCCTCCATCCCCACCCCAGCCTGTCTTGTCCACAGCACCTGATGATGTGTTTACAACTACCCTGTTTTGTTTTTTTTTTTAAATATTGTATTTATCTGTCAGAGAGAGGGAGAGCGGCAGACAGAGAGAGAGAGGGAAAAGCAGGCCCCCCACTGAGCAGGGAGGCCCGCGCGGGGCTCGATCCTAGGACCCCGGGATCATAACCTGAGCCAAAGGCAGGCGCATAACCGGCTGAGCCACCCAGAAGTCCCCTAATCCCTGTTTTGAAAATCCACCTACTCCATAGGTCTCCACTTGCATTCTTTGAAAAAAGATGACATTTCGGTTTTGTTTGTCCTTTTCTGGCTACAAATGTATGTATGTTCTTTACAAAAAGTTTGGAAAACTCAGAAAAGCACCAAGAAAGAGAACAAAAACCACCTTCAATCCCAAACTCAGAGGCAATCCCTTACTTTGACACATGGGTCTGTGTCTTTCCTGACATCTTTCCAACCACATTTTCTTTCTGTTAATTGAAACCATATCTTAGGTTCCAGTTTATAGATTTTAGAAGGCATGTAAGCTCTATGAGAGTGTGAGTTTTATCTACCTTGTTCACTAGTACGTGGTAGCCACTCCGTAAATATTTGTCGTTAGAGTGGATTTCATAATTTGTTTTCACTTAATGCAATGTAAACATTTTCTGGCATCATTATTCTCTTATGCCATTCTCTTATGCCATTATGTTTAATGGCTGCAAAATATTTCGTGCTATGTGTATACACTAATTGATTTATCTAACCCGCTACTGTTAGATATTGAAGTTGCCTCGAATTTTTTATACTATAGGTAACATCATGCTGAACATCTTTGAATATTCATGTATAGCTATTTCTGCACATTATGTCCTGAAGATAAATTCCTAGAAGTGGAATTGTGGACCGAATGTGCTTTACCTAAAATTTCTATACATTTTGCCAAATTGCCCTCCCACCCAAAACAAGCTGATCTAAACCCATGTCCTAAACTCCTTCCAGAGGAATCGATGGCCATGTTTTAAGCCTTGATAGTTGATAGAAAAGATGTACCTAATTGCTACTGAATTTTTCTTTGATTACTTGTGGGACCGACTAATTTTTATATTTTTACTAGCCTTTTGTATTTTCTTTTCTTCATTACTTAGTCATCTTCTCACCCCTGATTCTTTCCAGCGTGTTTTTTGTCATTGATTTATATGAGCTCCTTATATAATCAATATTCAGGAGTTGCGAAATTTTAAAAATTTCATGTAGTATTTTGATTTCATATTTGAGCTTTCTAATCAGTTGGTTTGATTTCCCTACTTGCGCCACAGACTTAATGTTTGCGCTCTCCATTACATTACTTCTTGCGGTCTTTTAGTTTTTAGTATTACTCTCCTTTCAAAGACGGCTCTCGGCCAGTATTGTACAGGTATGTTCTTTAAATTAAATTTAAATCCATTTTGTTGAGTTGAAACCTGAGACTGCATTAAACATAGACCCAACTGGGGGGAGAATCGACATGTTTGTGATCTTTAGTATTTTCATCCAGGAAAATAGTTTCTCCATTCACTGAAGTCTTCTTTTATGTCCTTCTATAAAGTTTAGTAGCATCCTCAAGCTAGGTCCCATACATGTCTTGTTTATTCCCAGTTAGTTTCTTATTTATTTATTTATTTTAATTTTTAAGAGAGAGAGGGAGCATAAGTGGGGGAAGGGGCAGAGGGAGAGAATATCCAAGCAGGCTCCTGCTGAGCGTGGAGCCCAAAGTGGGACTTGATCCCACGACCCTATGACCCTGAGATCATGACCTAAGCCGACACTAAGAGTCTGATGCTTAACTGACTGAGATACCCAGGTGCCCCCCCATTTATTTTCTATTTTTTGTTGTTTTTGTGAATGAAATTTTTCTCTGTGTATTTTCTGTTATATTTATTTTTATACCTAATAAATATTCAGACATCTTATATAAATATTTCTATTTAGTACCACAGTTTTTAGTTGCTTCTCTTAGAGTTTCTACACTCTGCATACTCATTTTCTTTCCTCTTTCAATCTTCGATCCACATATGGAGGCAGAACTCAGTTTGAGGACCCCAAAGCAGGATACAGATCAGCATGCACTCCTGTCCTCAGAGGTGAGATCATTTGTGCGTGTCTTGGAAAGACAATCTGCTCTGGATGCACAGATATTCAGGGTGCAACAGGAGGAACACGATCCTCCCAGCCAAGGAACCACGGAAACAGGTCTTCTGGGAAGAGCACAAACCGGGTGGAACAGAGAGCATGTGGAGGCAGTTGGGGTTAATAAGGCAGGAGGTTCAGCAGAAGCAGGCCTTGGGTGCTTATGGCTGGCGAGAGCCCCTGAACTTCGTGCTCTGGCAAGAGGACCCACCCCTGAGGAACACGGTGATGGGAATGGTAAGACCCGAGGAGGAGGAGGGGCTAACTGTGTGTATGTTGTGGGGCAGGGTTCTGGGAAGGGGTCCAGAGGGAGCAGAGATACCTGGAAGGAGGACCTGTCTCCCCAATGCTCTGTCTTCCTTCAACTGTCCCCTCACCACCTGAAGAAATCCTTCCTGATCTTTCCTAAGGGCAGAGTTTAGAGGTCCATCCTCCCTGCTTCTAAAAGGCCTATGCTGACTCAGGCAGTAATCCTGTGTGGTACATTGTTTCTAATTCTCCGCCAGGACGAAAACTATGGGTGTTTATATCTGCTTAATGATTTCTCCGTCATTCTAAAATTCAACAACACTAAACTTTCACTGAGTGGCTCCTGAATGCCAGATGGCCGAGCATGACGGCAGCCTGTGTGCTGAGTGGAGGCAGTGACGCCCACTGGGATGGAGGCGGTGGCAGTGTGTGTTTCAGTCTGACTCTCCACAGGTGGGGGCGGCTGAGTTCCCCACCTCACTCCGTACCCCAAGGTCTGTGGGAATTCACCTTGTGAAACTCCTCATCTTCATCACATGCTTGGCCCAGCAGCTCCATCCTGGGTGTTTCACATCCCATTATCTTTTCCTCATTTAGGAACTTTCATTCTATAGATTTAAAATATTTTTTGAGGGGCACCTTGGTGGCTCAGTCAGTTAAGCATCTGCCTTCAGCTCAGGTCATGATCTCAGGGTCCTGGGATTGAGACCCACGTTGCAGGGGGGAGGTTCCTGCTCAGTGGGGAGCCTGCTTCTCCCTCTGCCTCTTTCCCTCCCCACCCCCTCACCAGGGGCACACAGGTGTGTGCTCTCACTCTCTCTCTCAAATAAATACATAAAATCTTCAAAATAAATAAAAATTTATTTTTTGAAATGATTTTGAATGGGGTTGGGATTGTATAGCATATATATGCAGGATGCCCTGGTATTTTGGGTGAATTCCCTGCTCTTGTGTCATCACTGAGAGTTTGTGGTTGGCCCTGGTATTTCTACGATGCAGGGGATATTCTCTTTCCTTCCATCTGGGTTTGCCCACACACAAACCACATCACAGCTTTGGGGAGGAGAGCAACGCCTGCAATTACTGGGGGTGCTGAGATTACACTTGCCATCTTTTCCCACTGAAAAATATATTGACTTATGAATTCAAATGTCCTCTTCCCAAGAAATTAACTCTTTTTCCTTCTTTTACATAAAAAAATCCTCTATTCCTAATTTTCAGAGGTTTTATTAAGAAAAAATGTGGGATTCCTCTTGTGGATTCCTCTTTAGGTGACTTTTACCAATTTTCCTGTTTGTAGATATAATGGAAAGAACACAGGTGAGGGAGCTGAAAGGCTCTGGATTCAAATCTGAGGCTGCCTTGGGATCTTGGGTAAGTTACTTCAGCTCTCTAAGCTTCGATATCTTCAGCTGCAAAATTAGGTCTATTAGCACAAGGGACTGCAAGGGTCCCTGGAAAGTACCTCACATGATCCAAATGCAGGGATGCAGCTGGGCTCGCCTTGGGTCCTGAAATCAGGGATGCGGGCACAGCCAGAAATGAGGACCCCCGAAAACTCCCAACTCCATCACAGATGGGCTGGAAATCTTTACCTGGGATTTGTTTTGAGATGCAACATAGTTGGGCCTGATCGCTCTTCTGGTCTGCTGTTGTATACTGACTCTCCCCATCCCTCACTGACCCTGTAGAGAACTAGACAGTGAATTCCTCCCTGTTCCTCATCTCTGCTGTTTTGGGCACATTTGCTTCATTTTTCACATCTCAGCAGATGTGTGCTCTCTGCAGAAAAGGGCTAAAATTCCAATCCCAAAAACTCAGGGATGAATGATGATGGGTCCAGCTATTGGACCAGTTACCAGTGACCAGGGGACAAAGTCACATTGTGTGAACTTTCTAGCCCCTATTGTAAAGTTGTGGATGGAATGAAGGGCATAGTAAGAGCAACGTTTTCTAAAGATACTGGTGCAGAGATAATCCTAACATGCTTATATCTTAGAGTGGGAGCAGAACTTGAGCTCACCATGCATTTGCACCTGGATGACGCTCCATACATCTGTGGGTACCGCACCTGGCTGCTTGTTCCGCATCAGCCTGGTGCCCTGCAGCTAGGGTCTATTTAATTTTAGTGAAAATTCAATTTACATATTTAATCTATCTGTTAAAATGTCATCTAGGATTTTTGTGCCTATATTTATATCTGACATGGGTTTATCTATTTTTAGTTGTTTAAAAATCAAGTTTTGGAATTCTGTCTATATTTACCTCATAAATTGAATTGGATGACAAATAATGTCTCCATATAGTTTCAAATAATTTGTATAATATAGGGATTACTTATATTATCAAATTAAAAAAATTCTCCCTAGGGGGTAATGGATGATACATGAGGCTGGGAGTTAGAATGCCTAAGGTTTGGTTTGGTCTTCATCTTAGTTTTCTGTTCTAAGCAAGTCCCTGAGCCTCCCTGGGCCTCTAGGATTAGGGAGGACAAGACAGCTGGCCCAGACGTCTTGGGCCCCCACCCAGCTGGCCTTTCTGGGTGATCAGCCCATGGTCCTTGGGGTTGTTTTCCTTTGGCAGGGCCCATTGGCACCATTCTGGCACCCTCTAGCTGATTTCTAGTGGTTTTCCTCCCACCTTTGAAGTGCTTTGTGTTGTGTTCTTGGTTTTCTCCTGGACCTGAGAGAGCACCCCCCCCTCAAAGCAGTTTTTGTTTTCCTTGGGTCTGAGCTCACATGGTCAATGACTTAGGCCTTGATTTTTTGGTTCCCTATAATGAGTTCTGAGATGGGAAGCATCCTGCCTGCCTCTAGGAACGCATCATCCTCTTTTAGAAATTCATATCTCCTTGGACTTCCCTGGTACCTGGCCCCTGACATGAGCCACTCTTAAGGTCTTCATGGCCACCTCCAACCCTGATCTCCCTCCTGAGCCCCAGCTCAGTGAGGACTTTTAATGGCTACCAGAGAAAAGGAAGCCTGGGGCAGATGCCTAGAACCCCCAGGGTCAGGAGATAAGGAGTCTCATAGCACTGACCCTCTCCTCACACCCTGAGGTTCCTGCCATTTGGGAGGAACATTCTCCTGATTTCTCTGAAGATCTTCCCATGGCCTGCTTCACTCTCCAATACCCCAGCCCCTTCTGAACGGAGAGGGGGCTCTGCAATGGCTTCTTCTTATATTAGATTTCTCCTTGTTACAAAAATGTCTATTCATTGTAGAAAATTTGGAAAATATGGATAAATTCAAAGAAGAGAAAAAACCTTATAATCCCACCACTCAGTGATAACAACTATTCATCTTTTGTCCATTCTCCCCATGAATGTATAAATGCTTTCAAACATAATTGGAATTGTACTGAATATACTGTTTTTATAAGCTGCATTTTTCAATTGGCCACATGCCATGAGCATCTCTTTGTGTCATTGTGCAGTGTTCTGCATCATCATTTTTATGGGTAGCAGTGCATATACCATCTTATAGATGTACAAAAATGAATTCAGCTTTGTGATTGAATATTTGGGCAGTGTCCAATCTGGCACTGTTGTAAATAATATAGCAATGACAGTCCTTGTGAACAAATAATTCCTAATGTTTCTCCTTTGTGCTCATTCCTAAGCAAACCCACTCGTGGTAGTCAAAGGTAAGAATTTTTTGAGGTTTGTGATACACCTTGCCAAACTGCCTTTCAAAAGAGGTTTGCAGGATGTCAGACATTCAGATGCCCATACTTTTTTCTGACCTCTACCTTCCTTTTATTATTGAGATCATCTAGCATGGCCAGTGGGCTGGGCTGCCTAGGTGGTCACTGGGAAGAACGGTCTGAACTCTTGTTAGATGGGAGGAGTGTAGGGGGCTGGGGAGATCCTTCCAGGTGAGTGAGGCGGAGCTTATGGAATGCTGGCCCTCTGAGCGCCCCTATGACATGGCTGGGAGAGGGGACCCCACCAGTTTTTGGCGGAAGGAAACAGGAAAAGGGATGGTGACCTTCAGGCAGTAGCTTCATCATTCACTTCCATGGCCAGCTATGCAGAGAAGGGAGGTATTGCTTCTTTCTTCATCTCCCTGTCCATGTCCTTTGCTTATTAATCTTTTTCTTCTTGATTGGGGTAACATGTCAAAACTTTTTCCTGTTGTCTGTGGTATAAATATTTTTTGCAAGTTATTTACCTGTTAGATTCTTTTAATGTGTTTTTTAAGATGCAGACATTTAAAATTTGCATGCAGTCAGATCTTCAAATCACCAGTGTTTTCCTTTGTGGTTTCTGCCTTCTTTGTTGTACTTAAAAAGATTTTCCCTACCCCTGGATGGTATAAACATTCATCTATATTTCCTTCAATTTTTTTGGTTTGCTTTTATTTTCAAAGCTTAAAAATGTGACTTATTTCCCATCAAATCCTGACCTTGTGTGAGTGGGAGACACAGGTGTCTCCTCAGGATCTGGTGCTGGTGGCTTGATTAGCCATAATTTCCAGACCTGTGGACTCAGGACAAATTCCAAGGCCCTCATCTTTGTCCTTCTATGACTCTGGGGAAATCCCAGGAGCCCTCGAGTCATTTAATTGGCCTTTTCAAAAGGCCAATTGCTTGTGTCTGTCTAGTTGGCTCATCAGAAAATACGTGGGTTAATCCATGTCTGACAGCTAGGCAATGGGATTTCCATGGAGCAGGCACACTGCATGTGGGCAGGGACTTTTTGTTTGTTTGTTCACTGCTACATCCCCAGTACCTACACAATGCCTTGCACCTAGTGGGGACTCAACATATACTTGTTAACTGAATAAATGCATGAACGATTATCATGTACCCATTTTTTAAATTTTAAAGAGGTAATAACTTGGAGAAAATACTCATGTGGTTAAGTTTAAAAAAGAAACCTATGGTACTGAATAAACTGTACCCATCATTCATTCATTTAACAAATATTTATTGAACTCTGCTATGAATGGGGGAAAGACAAGACTGATATAAAGATTAAATGACTTAGCATACTGTATCAGTCTTCTAGAGATTCCATAACAAAATACCATAAACTGGGTGGCTTAAACAACAGAAATTTATTTTCTCACAGCTCTGGAGGCTGGAAGTCCAAGATCATGATGTCGGCAGGGTTGGTATCTGGTGAGACCTCTCTACTTGACTTGCAGATGACTGTCTTCTTACTGTGTCCTCAGCACAGTCTTTCTCTGTGTGTGTGCCCTCCTGGTGTCTCTTCCTCTTCTTATAAGGACACTAGATCTATTAGATCAGGGCTCTGCCCTTATGACTTCATGTAACCTTAATTATCTCCTTAAAGTCCCTGTCTCCAAATACAATCACATTGGAGGTTAGGGCTTCAACATATGAATTTCGGGGGTTGGGGGAGGATACAATTCAGTCTGTAACACATATGTAAAATACTTATAAATAATGCCTGGCTGGCTCATTCGGTAGAACATGGAACTCTTGATCTCAGGGTTGTGAGTTTGAGCCCCACGTTGGGTATAGAGATTACTTAAAAGTAAATTCTTAAAAAAAAGAGAAAAAAGAAAGAATGCCTGGCACATACTAAGCTCTATATGAATGTTCGATATTATTATTACTATTATTATTGTTAGAAAATATACAAAACCGCATTGGTCATTATCCTCGGGGAATGAGATTACAAATGACTTTAGTTTATTCTTTCCTGTATTTTCTAACATTTTTATGTTGAACAATTTTATTAATCTGGGGGAAAATACTACTCTTCAATAAAAGACATGGGTTGCAACTTGTTTGCAGTTTTTTGCCCATTTCATCACATACTGCAAGCCTTTGCTCTGGATAGGGTTTCAGGTTCTGGCTGAGCTCTTCATATTTGTGGTTGTCAGAGTGAAGAGAAACAAAAACCAGGCTCAGCTCCCACAGGCCCACCAGATAGAGCTTCCATTTCCTCACGAATGCAGGGATGGGGGTGTGGGAGCCTCATGCTGTCGAGGCTAGAAAGACCTTTAGCAATGGGACAGTGAGTAGGTCAGTGTCAGTCTGAGTACTTGATTGCAAGCAACAAACTCCATATTGACTATTTTAAGCAGAAAAGGAGCACATTAAAGAATGTTAGGTAGCTCACAGAATTTGGGGGAAGGTTCAAGAAAAAGGGTCAGATCTCAGCTTCTAGGAACAGCACCACAAACTGTCCTCTATGCATTGCTTCTGCTATCAGCCTGTGCCAGTAAGATGGAGACCACACATAGGACTTCCTCTTGCTTGTTACTGGGTTTTGAATCAAAGGCTTATAAAGCTCTATCTCATTGGCATGGTCTAAGTCACTTATCCACCGCTTCCTGCAAAGGAGGCTGAAAAAGAGACTTCTCTGTATTCTACCTTGGGGAAGAGGTAACTATGTGGGAGACTATCAAAATAAAGGAGAGTGTTAAAAAATGTTGGAGAGTTCAAAAGCAAAACAAAACAAAACAGAGGGTCCACCACTGTCAGAGAAGCATGGCTCAGATATCCTAACTTCAGGAAAACCGGAGCCCACCCTTGTCTGGCTCTTAGGGCCACAGTCAGGCTAGACACAGAGTGGTGGACACTGAGCCTCACAAACCAGAGGCCATTTGTGATGATAAAGAGGCAGCAGAGTCATGGCTAGTTAATCCTGATGCTCAGAAACCTCTAGATTAACCCCTCATTGTACCCGTGGACACAGAGAGGGACAAAAGCTTGCCCAGGGCTACACAGCATGGCAGAACTACAGCCAGGACTGGGAGTGGTGTCTGTTGTTTCTCTTTGATGCCTGGCGAGTTGTAAGGCCCCACTCGAATATTTCCTCCTTCAGGGTGTCTCCCCTAGGTAAGGCTAGGATCAAATGTGTGTCCTCACGCTCACCACCTGAACTGCTCATTACCCCTGTTTCCTATTTGCCTTTTTCCCCCTCCTTGGTTCCCAGCAGGGGGCCAAACACGTGTTAGTGAACATTAGCTGAATGAGTGAATGAAGGAATGAAGGAATGAAGGAATGAATGGGAGTCTAAAGGCCAGAATTGCTGTATGACCTAAGGCAGATGTTCTGCTCTCTAGACAATGGTCTCCTACTCTGTTGAAGAAGAAAATATTCTCTGCGTTCTCTGGACCAGACCCCGTGCCAGGGTCTGAAAACATGATCAGGATCCTACCGGCCTGCTCTCTCAGAGGTGCTGAGCTGGGAGGAGATAGATGTGAACAGAGCTGGCCACTACTGTGGCTGATCTCGCTGACTGAGAGAAAAGTCCAAGGGCCCTCCAGCCTGGCCTAGGTATCTCTGGGCCCTGGGTCCCCTCCTGCTGGGTTCCATGGCTGTCATACCCATGCAGTCTGGATGCTTCAGAGTCACAATTGCTGAGACCCACAGAAGGGGAAAGAGACCTCTGGAGCCAAAGACAGAAAAGAACAAGTCCCTATAGCCAGTGGTAAGAATAGGCCTAAAGAGGAAAGATACCTGGCCCATGATTCCACAGCCAGACCCATAGTCTTCCAATCCCCAACCTTAGGGAGTAGGGGGAGGCAAGCCATGCTCAAAGAAAACAGAAAAATATTCAGTTAAGCTGTAATCTGTCACAGCTCCAGCTCATCTTTTTGAATCAAATTTTTCACAAGTAGCAGAGACATCTGTAGGAAGAGTAAGTGGATGCGACATCCTGCTGGAGGCCAGGCTAAATGTGTCCCATGACATTACTCTGGAGAGGAGGCTGCCAGGAGCCACGCAGGGGCCTGGAGTATTTCTGCACCTGAGTGCTGTAGGAGAAGGCTGGGCCTGAGGCTAGCAGCATGGTTTCTGGGCCCCCTGCTCCACAAAGAAATTCTTTGTTGGCCCCCTGCCCTATGGAGAAATTGCCTGTCCATCTCTGTAGACTAATCTGATCTGGAGAGATACCTTCTTTCAGCCCAGCCTTCTGGTTCCCTCCCTGGGTCTCCTTTTGAGCACCAGTAGGTCTTCAGTTAATCTGCTGCCAGTGGAAATTTGGGGGGGGGGGATTCTGACAGACTTATGACACCCTTTTGGAGGAGCCTTCCAAGCCTGGAGCATGAGAGATTCCATCAAAGTCCCTGCCAGGCTGTGTGCCTGGGTTCCAGCAGGAGCATCTCTCCCAGGAGTCCAGATCCTGCGATGGGAAAGAAGGTGGAAGGTCCTACTGTAAACATGGTAAGTGCCTCAGAGGCACATTTGCACCTACAGAGTGTACATGGATGGGGCCAGGCACACATATGCCATATACTAGTACTGCAAGCAGAGGCCACAGCACAGACTCACACCCTAACTGCTAAGTTGTTGAGCACATGCACACAGGGCAGGTAGTCTCTGGTGGGTCTGAAGAGACCTTCTTCCATTCTGTGGCTCTTCCATTCTGTGCCGCCTGACCTCTATCCTCTGGTTTCCCATCCTATTCTTTGTGGGTCAGCTAAGTGCCTGGCCTGGGAGGGTTGCATATATTCTGGGTTGGGCTGCTTGAGCGCTGTCCTCGGTGCTGGATGCCTGGTGGGACATGCACATTTGAGAACAAGCAAGAGTGTTGGGAGGAGGTGACCTTGAAATCCAGGTGGTGTAGGGCCCAGCAGGATATTTACATTTATTCTACACTTATTCTTTCAGAAGAATGTACCAATGGGCTTTCTCCTTTCATCCCAGACACTGAAACAGAAGGTGTCCAACCCCTCAGCCAACAGTGTGACCATCTGTGGCTGTGGGTGGCTGGGTAGCCATACACTGTAGCTATGAGGGACTTCTTAAGGTCTCATGTGCCACAAATAGCTATGTATGAAGACCATGATGGCCTGTGTCCTCAAGAAACACCTGTGATTCCATGTGGCTTCCTGTGACCTCCTGTGACCCCATGTGGCAGGCTGTGACTACATGGAGCCTCCTGTGACCTTGGTGGCCTCAGATCCAACCTTCCCAGAAGGGGAGATCTGAGGTCTGTGGTCCCCAAGGAATCTGGGCACTGATCAGGCCTCGTGATCCCTTTGCCAGAGCCTACACAGACCCTCACTACCTCTCTCCTCACTAGCTTGCGGGCGTGGCACCCAGAGGCTCCTGGTGTCTGCAGACTTGGGTCCTAGGGGTCGTCCGCGGCAGCGGGAACCGGCTCACAGGCACGTGTGCCTCCTAGAACAGGTGACTGCAACCCCTCTGCCACCCGAGCCTGCCCAGCAATCAAAGGCAGGGTCACGCGGGGTAAGGGTCGCGCAGCAGGGGGGTGGGCGCGGCGTCACGCTCCCGCGCTCGTCTCCCGTGCGCCCCTCTCCTGCCCGTTTCCCCACAACGCCCGGTCCTGACGTTGGGGGCGGGGGCGCAGAGGGCTGGTCTGCGCTGCGGCCCGCCCCTCCCCCGCCCGGACTTCGGCGGTTCCGACGCGGCTGGGAGCGCGGGGGGCGCTCCGGACTCGGCAGGCTGCGGGGCTGGCAGGGGGGCTCCGGTGCGGAGCGCGCACCGCGCCCTCCCCCTCCTGCCAGTACTCCGCAGCG